>NC_080671.1:207938992-208238992 GCF_030247195.1 Topomyia yanbarensis | reverse complement strand
GAGGACATGGTGGCCTGCGACAATTGCAACACTTGGTGGCACTTCGGCTGTGCAGGAGTAGAGAGCTCAATCGTTAACCGATCCTGGAGATGCTGCCACTGCTCTACGTTCTGCGGATCCATTGCATCAGGCAGGACATCCAAGAGCGCTAGACTTCGTTTAAAACACCTTGAAGAGAAGAAGGCTCTGGAGGATAAGCTTCTAATGCTGCAAGCCCAAAAGGAACGGGAATACTTGGCTCAAAAGCACCAGCTAGAGGTAGAGGCTGATAGCGAAGGAAGTAGTGCGACGAATCACAGCAGTCGGCACAGTCAGATGGGTGTACGTATCTGGGTTGACGAACAAAATAAAGCTCTAGCAGAAACTAGTCACCCAGTAGCGAACACGTCAACGCCCATAAATGTTTCCGCAGCGGTAGCAACCTCTATTCCACCACCAGTTATCTCTAATCTGCGACGTTCGCAAGGTAACATGTATGCCGTGCCCGAGCCTATTTACACATTGGCTAATATACCTGAAAATCGTCGAGTCATGATGCCCGTCGCACAACATCAAGAGCTGAGTACAGCCTCTCACATGCACCAGGTTCGTGGACTACAGCAATCGATCATCCCAGATCAAGATCAGCTACAGCAACAATACCGACCAAATACGCCATATGGTTTATCGAAGCCTATTTTCCCCGCAACGAAACCCTTGGATTCAATGGGAACCTTGCTTCCAGTGAGCTCTGTCGCGTATGATGTTCGGCACTATCCTGTTCCACATCTGGGTGCGATCGTGACTGGACCTATGATTGAGCGTCCGACGAAGACTAGTCTGCAACCCGTCTCTTTTTCTGGACATCCTACAGCACAACAATCGATTCCAAATCCATCGTTGTACTATCCAGAGGCCCATCTTCCGACGCAGGTATACTTACCGACTGATAAAATTAATATGTATCACCAACCCGGTGTCCGACAAGTACTAAAACCGCCGGTCTACTCTAATTCTTACGTCGATCGCCGTCTTCCTGCAACAGCTGTTCCCGATATGGTCCATGGGCAGGCAGCGCAGCACGTATTAGAGGCTCAAACGGCACCGATATTGCAACAACAGCCTACAGAACAACAGCAAGCAGGTTCTAGAGGTGGTATACACTACGCAAGGCAACAGCCAATGCCAAATGATTCTACATACTGCCCACCGCCCCAGCAATCAACTACCTTCATTCCCCAGCCGCAATTTTTGTGGCCTACGGATGGAATTATCAGTCCACAACAGCTCGCCGCTCGTCACGTAGTCTGCAAAGAACTACCTAAATTCTGTGGGGATCCGTTAGAGTGGCCGATGTTTATAAGTGCATTCGAGTCGACAACAGTGATGTGTGGAATCCAACCGGACGAAAATCTTGCAAGATTGCAAAAAAGCCTGGTAGGGAGCGCCAGAGAAAAGGTTCACAGCATCCTCACTCTACCATCCGCGATTCCGGAAATACTCCGTACACTTCGAGATGAGTGTGATCGTCCTGAGCAACTCGTACATTGCCTGCTTTCAAAGATACGAAACGCACCTCCTCCAAATGTCAACAAGCTAGAAACCTTAGTCACATTCGGTCGAGAGGTCAAAAACCTCGTAACTTATATCGAAGCAGCCAACCTCCATGACCATCTATCGAACCCAATGCTGCTAACAGAGCTGGTAAGCAAACTTCCACCAAGTCTGCGACTAGATTGGGGACTGTACAGTCAGCGGATACCTGAAGCTTCATTAAAGGTATTCAGCGATTACGCTCTGTCTATCAAAATGGCTGCCTGCCAAGTCAGTTTTCCGACGAACTCAAGCCTACCAGACTATAACACACGACCTGGATCGAAAAATGAAAAGGATGGATTCCTGAATGCGCATGCAGTAACCAGAGAACGCGATCTAGAACCGGAAACAGAAAACGAAATAATTTCGTCTAACCTGATTAAAAATACAAAACCCTGCCGCGTATGCCAACGCAACGAACATAAAATTCGCAACTGCGACCGGTTTCTAAAGTATACTATCCCAGAACGCCTTAAGTTTGTGGAGCAGAACGATTTGTGTAAGCGGTGTCTAACTGGCCATGGTAAGTGGCCATGTAGAACAAAACAGCCATGCGGAATAGACGACTGCAAGGAACCACATCATAAATTATTACATGCAGAAAAACTCCCCGCAACAGAATATGTTCGTTCTAGTCCTTCGTTAGTATCCACACATTGTCATCGGACATCTTCGCTTTTCAAAATATTACCAGTTTTACTGCATAGCAACGGAAAATCAGTACCAACCTTTGCGTTTTTCGACGACGGCTCTGATTTGACACTGCTAGACAAGGAACTTGCTGAAGAGCTTGGCCTAAATGGAGTCGAAAGTCCTCTCTGTCTCCAATGGACCAGCAACGTGACCAGAAAAGAATCCTGTTCGAAAAAGGTACAGCTAAGCATCTCAGGGATTAATGGAAAAGAAGAATACGCCCTTCGAGATGTGCGCACGATCGAGAGCCTCAACTTGCCAAGGCAAAGCTTAGATTACCAAGATCTAGCGAAGCGATTTCCATACCTGCAAGGACTTCCAGTTCAAAGCTATACCGAAGCAGCTCCCGGGATTTTAATCGGAGTAGACAATTCTCGACTAAAGTTACCTCTAAATAAACGGGATAGACGAGACAATGAGCCTGTAGCTATAAAAACACGACTAGGATGGACTATTTTTGGAGGTCGACGAGAATCCGCTGGAACTGAGCGCGTCATGGTTCATGCCTGCAGTTGTAACGGAGATCGAGAATTAGGTGAAATGGTCAAAGATTTTTTTATGTTCGAAAATTTGGGAGTCCAAGTACGTGCACCGCCAGAATCGGAGGATGATTTACGCGCCCGAAAGATCCTTAGTGAAACAACAAGGCGTACCAAATCTGGCAGATTCGAGACAGGTTTACTTTGGAAAAGTGATAAAATCGAGTTTCCTAACAGCTACCCGATGGCAGAGCGTCGGCTACAGTGTTTAGAACGTCGACTTGAAGCAGATCCGGAATTAAAGAAAACCGTACATGAACAGATCGACGAGTACCAAGCCAGGGGCTATGCACATAAAGCGTGGGTGAATGAGCTGCGCGATTGCGATCCTCGTCGTGTGTGGTATCTACCGCTCGGTGTAGTACACAACCCAAGGAAACCCAACAAAATCCGCGTCGTGTGGGATGCTGCAGCGCGCTCTGGTGGAACGTCGTTGAATTTGAATTTACTAAAAGGTCCGGATTTAGTGACCCCACTTCTGACCGTTCTGTGTCGCTTCCGTCCAAAACAGTATGCGATAACTGGCGACATTCGACAAATGTTTCATCAGCTACTGATACGGGAAGAAGATCGCCAGTTTCAGCGATTCCTGTGGCGTACTAATGCAACATCTGTCCCAGAAGTATACATCATGGACGTTGCGACATTTGGAGCGACATGCTCGCCGTGCTCAGCGCAATACGTAAAAAATATAAATGCGAAGGACTTCGAATTACGCTACCCTGAAGCGGTCGCAGCAATTGTTGAAAACACGTATGTGGATGATTATTTGGATAGCAGAGACACTGTCGACGAAATAGTCAAGATCGCTAACGAAATTCGAGTGATACACAGCAAGGCAGGCTTCGAAATTCGAAATTGGCAGTCCAACTCTGAGCTGGTTCTTACACGAGTCGGCGGAGTGTGTTCCAATGCCATTAAGAGCTTTTCAGCGGACAAGGCAACGATCACTGAGCGTGTTCTGGGAATAATGTGGATTCCCGATGATGATATCTTTATGTTCGCTGCCCAGTTTCGTGCGGATCTGCAACCTCTTCTTACCGGAAACATCGTCCCAACAAAACGAGAGGTCTTGCAGGTTGTTATGAGTTTGTTTGACCCTCTCGGATTTATCGCTAACTACACCATCCATGGAAAGATACTTATTCAGAACGTGTGGAGATCTGGAATCGAATGGGACGATCCAATTATCGATTCTGATTTTGACAGTTGGCGACGTTGGGTAACGCTGGTGCCAGACCTAAAACGTGTTAGGATCCCCAGATGTTATTTTTCAAATTACGTGCCACATAGTTACAAATCTCTCGAACTGCATGTATTCGTCGATGCGAGCGAGATGGCGTACTGTGCTATGGCTTATTTCCGTATTGAAGAAGATGGAATTCCAAGATGTGCGTTGGTAACTTCCAAAGCAAAAGTTACTCCTCTCCGACCACAAACCATTCCCAAAAACGAGCTTAACGCTGCAGTACTTGGTGTTCGACTAATGAGAAGTATTGCAGAAAACCATTCCGTGTCAATCAAGAAAAGGTACATTTGGACGGATTCAACGACCGTATTATCATGGCTCAGAGCTGATCCTCGAAAGTATCGCCCCTATGTGGCCTTCAGAGTTGCGGAAATCCTCACTGAATCCAACTTAGATGAATGGCACTGTTGGTACCCAGTGATGAACATTGCTGATCAGGCGACAAAATTGGGTGGTGGGCCTAACTTTGACCCAATGGATTGCTGGTTCCGCGGGCCAGAATTCCTGTACTTACAAGAACATCTATGGCCAACAAATGTTACTCCCCATCTGTTGCAGGATCCCAAAGACGAACTGCGGACTGTTCTTGCACATCGAGAAGTTTTGAAGCCAATAATGCTAGATTTCACAAAATTCTCTCGTTTCGAAGACCTATTGAAGATCCTTGCCTATCTTCACCACTTTCGAAACCAATGTCGATTGCACGAAAGAGTTTCGACAAAATCACGGACTGTGCTAATTAATCAAACGGTCTACTTAGCAGCTGAAAAATCTTTGTGGCGGATGGTCCAAGCCGATTCTTATCCTGAAGAAATCGCGATACTGGATGCAAATTCAAAGCTTCCGATAGCTCACCGTCAGCGATTCGGGAAGACGAGCACTCTAAAAGGATTGTCCCCCTTCTTGGACGACGATGGTATAATTCGATCAGAGAGTAGAATCGATCCTGAGGCCGCTTACTATTGCTTTGATTTCCGTAACCCAGTGATCCTCCCCAGTAAAAGTCGCGTGACAGAATTACTGGTTCTCCGTTTTCACCAGCGGTATGGACATGCCAATACGGAGACAGTGATAAACGAGATGCAGCAGAAGTTTCACGTCCCCAAGATACGATCAGTGGTCAAAAAAGCAATCAAGGAGTGTATGTGGTGTCGTGTGTATCGCGTCAAACCCTGTGAGCCTAGGATGGCTCCCCTACCGCAAGTACGAGTTCAGCCATATGTACGCCCGTTTACATTTACAGGGTTGGATTATTTTGGACCACTAGTTGAAAAGAAGGGCAGAAGCAATGTCAAACGCTGGGTGGCACTCATTACTTACGATCCGTGCTGTGCATTTGGAGGTGGTCCATTCGCTGTCTACGGAATCCTGTAGAATGTCCATTCGACGTTTCGTCGCCAAGCGAGGTGCCCCCCAACAAATCTACAGCGACAACGGCACAAACTTCCGTGGTGCAGCTCGTATTCTGGCGAATGAAATTAAAACAATCAACCGTGAAGTGGCAGGTACTTTCACTAATACCGTTACTGAGTGGCATTTTAACCCACCGTCTGCCCCCCACATGGGAGGCGTTTGGGAAAGGAAAGTGCGCTCAGTGAAGGAGGCGTTCAAAGTTTTATCCCATCGTGAAAAGCTGGATGATGAAGGACTACTAACTTTGCTAGCAGAAGCCGAAATGATTGTTAACTCTCACCCCCTAACATTCGTGCCGTTGGAAAGACCAGAACAGGATGTCATAACGCCGAATAGTTTCCTTCTCATGAGCTCAAGCGGACTAAATAACTTCAATAGAATCCCAATTGACGAATCAATATCCTTAGGAACGAACTGGAAACTTATGCAACATCTGCTGAACCAATTCTGGAAGCGTTGGATTCAAGCGTATCTACCGACAATCGCTAGAAGAACTAAATGGTTTTAGGACATGCAGCCACTAGTAGAAGGTGATTTAGTTATCGTAGTCGACGAATCCGTAAGGAATGGATGGCTACGAGGTCGTGTTGTCAAGACATATCCCTCCCAGGATGGCCAGGTACGCAAGGTAGACGTACAAACCACTTCAGGAGCACTGCAGAGACCGGCGATCAAGGTAGCTGTTCTAGACGTGCTAAGTGATAGTAAAGCCACCAACTGATAGGCATTACGGGCCGGGGTGTTATCTCACGTACGAAACAAGCCCCTCGCTCGCGGTAAGCCGTGCGAACAGCCAAATCAGCGCGCCGTTGCACAGGACAGAAACGTCAAATGTGGCAGTCGAAAGTAATGGATTAGATTAGATGTGACAGTCGAAGGTGATAGATTAATTTCACATTATATTCAAGTGAGCCCGATAGAATTCCCATAATTAGAGCTTTTTTATAATTTATAAGATATTTTCTTTATGCACAGTATTTAGGTACTAAACATTGAGGTGCCACAGTGCATATTGGCCTAAAGTAACATATATAGCGATAAGGTATGATGAATTTGAAATGACTAAAATTAACCTAACCTATGTAATACTAAATTAACCCTAATTTGATAGCACTGAAATCGCGTGGAGAGTATTAGTCGGCAATTCATAGTAAAAGAACTCGGTCGTCAATATACTCGGTTAGATACTAATTGTAAGTATGATTAGATCAATGGAATTATCAACTACATTTATGTTAATAAATTTCAGTTTGAGTCTTGCCAATAAGACAGACTACACACTAAGCCAGCCAAAAGTTGTTCAGTAATTTCTTTTGACGACTTGCACAGTAAAGTGAAATTTTTACTGAGCTGTCAGCAAATTGTTTAAAAAATTGCAGCAAAGTTTTCATTTTTTAATGATTTTCAGTAATTTTGCGAATAATTTGCTGAAACCCGCAATATTTTTAACTGAATTTATCAGCACTTCTGTTCTTTTCGGTACATTAACATTATCCAGTTAAATACTGACTGATTGTTCGGCAAAATTGTACCAGCATTACCGAACCTCGTCAAAAACTTACAAAACAGGTACAGTAAATCATCTGTCAAGTCGCCATTTTCAGAGAAAACTGCTGACTCACCAGTATTTTTTGACGTTTGGATAGAACGGATTGCGGAGAACTCGGTAACCGAATTGTTTTACTGAATTGATTACCGAACGGTTTGCTGTTTAAAACCTCAGCAAAATTTTACTGTACCCAGTAATTCAAATTAAGTGTGTACAAAAACTCCAGTATTATTCCCGTATCCGGTAAAAAAATACCGAATGAATGGTAAAAATGACTATTCATTACCGAATTTCGGCAAATTCGATTATCCGTGAAAATTAACTCTCAAACTGCGGCCATTTGCAATTTTGATAGTGTTTTGCAGAGCATTACTTAGTTTAATATTAGTGGTCGTGTTCGCGAATGAAAGCTGTCTACGTAAGTAAATTTTCGGTAAGCAATTATTTGGCTCAAGCGCAATGCAGCGGAATGCCAGCTCTAGTGGCCGATTTTATCAGTAAATTCATACATTACGATACATTGCGGCGCATAGATTTTTGTTGACCGCAGCTAAAAAGTTTCAAGACCTTTCCCGTGACATATTTTCACTAGCGAATAGCTGCGCTGCTTTTATTAATGCAATGAAAGAGACAAAGATAAAAGCCACAATAAAAGTTTAAAAGTTATTTGTTTTTTATATAAAAATCCGAAATATTTTTATATAATTGATTTGCATTAAAAGTACTGAATGTACCGAAAACGTCCGGTAACATTTGTATTAGAATTACCGAACTATTCGGTAGTTTTTGATAGATCAGCAAAAAAATAATTACCGAACAGTCTGTAACTGGTTCAATTACCGAACTGGTTACCGAACGTTCAGCTGTTGAAAGTTCGGTAAAAAATTAACGAATACTGTAAATATTTCTAAGTGTGTACACAAGCAAAAATATTAATAATAAAAGAATATTGTTAGTTTGAAGATTTAAGGGCATCTTGAAAATATCGATTCCATGGAATTCAAAATCGGACCTTGCACGAGACCAATAATATTGACAAAACTGCTTCAAAATATCAATCCCATTACACCATTAATGTATTGAGCAATAATTGTTTTTATCGGTGTTTTGTTTAGAAAATAGAAGCTATCTAGGAGGGAGAAACAGACTCAATAAATGTGAACGTCATAGCCAGCCAGAACAAATAATCGATTATCCGTTAATCAAATAATTTTTGAGAGCTTGATTAATTCATTGTATTAATCGATCAAGATAATCGATTAAAATCAATAATCGATTACTTAGTAAATCTTAGTTTGCGAACCAAAAAAGGTCGCTAGAAACATTTTGAAAAATTTGGAGAAGTATTGTCATATTTTTTTCTGCGACTTTCATTTTCAACGCATACCCTTCATTAAATATGCTCTCGATTAATTGATAATAGCTACTCGATTTACTCGATTATTCCGAAAGCTTTTAATCGTTTATGTATTTTCCGATTATTTTAGAAATAAATCGATTATTTGCGTAAAACGAGTAAAAAAGACATCACTAGTCTCTCCGAGCCACAAAGAAGCGATCATTGAGGAAATGAAAGTATTGTTGTGGTTTTTTTGCTTGAAAATGTTTCCGAACAATAAGTTTCTTTGATTTTTTATCTAGATTGGGCAAAGTAGTAAATATTATCGAAGTTTTTCTGTGATTTTTATGTCATTTTCACATTAATCAGATGAATTTTTCGGTAATCCGTACTGCCATCATCAAATAAATTGTATTTCTATGTATTCAATGATGAATAAGAATTTGGATGCGTTCAAGAGTTTCGAGCATCTTTTTCAGACAATATTGCGATCTTGCTATAATGTAAAATATTAAAAACGCAAACATTCATACCGGCTTGAACCTTCGTTCGAACCGGTCACAAATCTTGATAGCTCCTGGTTTATCTAGAGTTTTTCAACAGCAACAGTCTTTCTCAAGGCTACCTATATTTTCGCTCGATCAGTCTTTCTCCAGACTACCTAAATTTTTTCGGCAATTAGTCTTTCTCAAGACTACCTACTTTTTCTACTCAATCAGCCTTTTTCAAGACTAAAACATTTTTCAAGAACAATTCAGCCTAAAGAAATATTTAATTCTTCAAACATGCCTGGGTCCTCCCAGAAAGGCCGTGGGCCAAATATTAAAAATAAACAAAAAAGGATATCTTCTCCACCCGAAAATTCGATTGGCTGCAGCAACTCATTCGATGTTTTATCGGAATGTGAAGCTGATGAAATTTCTAAATTTCCTCGCATTGCGCATAATGCCAATGAGAAGAAAACGCAATCACCTCCGCCGATAACAGTGATGATCTCCGACTTCAAAGCCTTTCGAACTGAGCTTTCGACGTTCCTTCCGGACGTGAAAGTCTCTTCTCAGATTGGCCGAAGAGGAGAATGTCGAGTTACAGCGGAAGAATTGATTGGCCACAAACGACTAATAATTTGAAAAAGAACGTTTTATGTTCCACGTGCGAGTAAAGTGGGATCATTGTAGACGACATGGGGGCAGAATTCAAAATCTGACCCAGTGTCGTAGATGCCAAGGCTTTGGGCACGGCACAAAAAATTGTCATTTGTATTCCAAATGTATGATCTGTGGTGATAAATCGCACACGAAAGATACTTGTCCGGTGAGAAAAACCACAAAAAGTGTGCTAATTGTAGCGAAAATCATAAATCGAATTTCTGCGGTTGTCCTGTTCGAGAAAAAATTATAAATTCTCGTTCTAGACAACAAAAACAACAAACAAAAAATGTGCCTACTTCTTCAGGTACACTTCAAGAAAACACGCGCAAACACTTCTTCTACCTCCGTCACACCATCCTACAATGGTGTGTCATCTTATGCTTCAGTGGCAGGTAACAAGGTTAAAATAACGGCTACCGTTACCACGCCTACAAACTCGTTTACACCCAATGCTTCCTTTAGTGCAATGCATCTAGGTAGCGCAACGGAAGACAAATTAAAATACTTGCAGGACTCTATGATACCTATGATGATTGCTATGTTAAATTCTACCTCCATGTTTGAAGCTTTTCAAGCGGGGTGGGAATTGGCTAACAAAACTGTAATGAAATTAAAGTTGAACAATGACTTTAAATAATCATTTAAATTTATTAAATTGGAATGCTCGTTCATTGAAAACGTGCAAAGACGAATTTTTCAAATTCTTGAGAAAACATAATGTGCATATAGCCATTGTGACCGAAACTTTTTTTAAACCAAATATTAAATTGAAGAGTAACTCTAATTTTGTTATTCATCGATTTGATCGAATTTTTGGATTCGGCGGAGGAATCGCAATAGCGGTTAATCGCAGGATCAAACATTCCGTTACGCCGTCTCTTGACACCAAGGTGATCGAGAGTTTGGGTATCGAAGTTGAAACTGATCTTGGTATCATTTTTATTGCTACAGCCTATTTGTCTTTTCAGTGCACTGGCGAGCAAATTAATTTCTTGAAAGGAGACTTACAAAAACTTACAAGAAATCGGTCGTAATTCTTCATAATCGGTGATTTTAACGCCAAACACCGAGCCTGGAATAATGATCAAAGCAATTCCAACGGTAAACTACTTTTTAATGATTGCTCTGCTGGTTCAATTTTGTTCCCGAATGGTCCTACGTGCTATTCGTCTGTAAGGAATCCATCAACAATTGATTTGGTTTTGACAGATCTATGTCACCTGTGTAGAGAATTAATTACACATGCTGACTTTGATTCTGATCATCTTCCAGTAACTTTTTCACTTTCTCAAGAAGCTGTTTCCAATCCCATTAGCTCAGTATTCAATTATCACAAAGCGAATTGGGAAAGGTACAAAACTTATATTGAGAATAATTTTAATCATGACTTTGATTTACAAAATAAAGCTGATATTGATACGGCATTACAAAATTCAAGTAATTCTATAGTTGATGCTAGAAATTTATCAGTATCAACAACACAGAAAAAATTTAATACTCCTATATTAATATCGACGACGATCTTCAACTTCTGATTCGCTTGAAGAATGTTCGAAGACGTCAATATCAACGTTCTCGTGATCCTGCTATGAAATGTATCTATCAGGATCTACAAAAAGAAATTAAGCATAGATTCACACTTTTAAGAAATGAAAATTTCGCAAAGGAGGTTGAACAAATCAAGCTAAATTCTAAACCTTTCTGGATACTTTCTAAGGTTCTTAAGAAACCTCAGAAACCAATTCCAGCTTTGAAGGAAGGTGACCACATACTTCTTACAAACTTAGCTTAGCTTAGTTGACCGCCCGTGAGTTTCCCGTGATTGATCAAAGCCTGTTGAAATTGCATATTGAACCAATTGTATGATGATACTTGGGAGCAGTTGTGCAAATTTTCATTTTCAAATGCCAAGTTTCAGCTCAATCAAACCCAATCATGATTCAAATTCAAAGCCTCCCTTAATCATTCACTTTCAAGTTGGCTGGATTTTCATAACCAAACCGTACGCCTTTATTTCAAATTGATGCTTTTTCGTTCACCAACCAAAGTTGTCATCTTCTCTGTAGAAGCCAGTTTAGGTTAAATGTTGACATATTTTACGTTTTCAAGCTTACATGAACAGTAAGAAGTAAGTTCAGACTAGTTTTGCTTGAAAAATCTAGTCACTATCCCAGTACAGAGATATTGATACACGGTGTCTTTATCGAACAACTTTATTCAAAAAAATTCGGCATCTGTAAAACTTCGGGATCTGAAAGAATGGACTTTTCCCTTTCATTTGAAAGTAAAATTAAAATATTCTGTCGGGGGGTCTAGAACTACTTTTTATTTTAAAGTTTTTTGATTGAAAACTTAAGTTTTTTAATGAAATTAATTCGCATTTTTGCTACTAATTGGTACTATAGACATTAAAAAAAATTCTAAAAGTCAGAATCTGATAAACAATCTCATTGTCTACAACTTCGTAGAAAACTATAAATCGATGTAAAATCACCCGAGAAAGTTATTAGAATTTTATCAGCTTTGAGGTGCGCGGGGCATATGGATTAAGAAGTCGATTAACAAGGACTCACAAGAAAATGTTGAGGCTTAAATGAACAGTAAATTCAGATAAATTTCAATATTTACAAAGTCCCATTCTCAGCAGAAAAAATTATTTTCAGATTCTTCCGGTTCTTGGGCGACATTGACACTTATGAACAAGGAGATGTGGAAAGGTGTTGACCAAATTTATTCGATGATCTTATACCTTTTCAAGATGTTGAATTTTATTGCGAATCTTATCTAAAATCCACATCGTGACATATCAGCCATGCGCCGCCAAGCCGGGCGCCGAATCACGCGCCTATTCACTTTGCATTAGTGCAAGCGAAAAAACGATTTGACGTTTATTTTTGTTTCGTTCGCGCTCATGTGTAAAACATATAGCAACAAATCGACGAAATGCTAGTTTATCTCGGGATAGACAATATCTTGCCTTTTTCATTTCTTTTCATTTCTGGGAGTTAGCTAATGTAAACTAGAATGACCCTTCTATCCTGCTTGATAAAATACAATTGTATGAACTAAAGTAAACAGTTCGAGTTATTGTAATAAACGACGGATTTTATTGCAATTTTGGGTTGAGAATCCTGTTTGTCCTTATCAACATTAAAAGAAGTTTTGAATCCATGTTTGTTATTGTTTGGGGTAGATTCATTTCATCAGAATTTATAAAAGCAGAGTTTTGCTTGTCCTAAAATATTATTTCCAAATCAAACACCGTTCACATAATCTTAGAAAAATGAACAAAACCAAGTTTTATAATTTCCTTTAAGAAGAAATTCCGGAGTCTTTACTAGTTGTACACGGATCACAACAGAAAACGAACAAGAAAATATCAGTCTGGACCATACATTCAGCAAATTCTCAAAGAAATACAAGTCTGTTTATTGAAGATTTCCCTTATAATATGGGATAAGAGCAAAGACTACATATCAAGAAGACAGAGTTGCCAGTTCAGTTCAGAATCTGGAGACATTAACAGCAACATGTCTTTCGTGTAAAGGTGATACTTTCTATATCTACTTTTATATTGAGATCGCTATCTTCATACAATAGACAATACCTTTATTACTCATTTACTTTTGCGTTTTCTGTTCAATGTACAGCGATTCCCAAAAGTTAACAAACTTGAACGTGGATCTCATCCAATTATTTTTCTATTCTTCATGAAACTGTCAATCAGGATTCTCAACCAAAATCAAATCAAATGACTAGATACTCAGTCATTTGATTTGATTTCAAATCGAGTTTGATCAAATATAAAGTTAAAATTTAGGCCAAATATATCCCACAGGATGCTAACGAGCAAAAGGTTGATTCAAGATTACATCAAGCATACTCCAGAATGAGTGAACAAATAAAAATAAGAAACAAATATATCTGTGACAGAAAAAACTGTTTCATTTTGCTACATTACTCAGCATCTCTCAAAAGAGTACTAATTCCGCTCAAATTTTATCTACTCTTCTCTATATTTCCTTGCTCCTAAAATATCATTGGTGCGCATAAAGCGGTTGAATCTGAAATATGTTCTTTCCGCTAATAGGTGGGACTTTGCTGTATTCAGGTTCTTCTGAGCACACTGTTAAAATAAGGCAAACCATTTTTTTTACAAATGAAAATGTTTTTGGAATAAGGCTTCTTAACCAATAGGCCCCGTGCGAATCTGGAGACTTCGATAAAAATTTAATAGCTTTCTCTGGCGATTTTATATCGCGATGTAGTTTTCTACAAAGTTGTAGACAATGAAATTGTCCATTAGATTCTCACTTTTGGTAATATTTGAATGTTTAAAGTATTATCAAAAATGTGAACCAGTTACATTGAAAAACCTAAATTTTCAAAAAAAAAAACTTTAAAATAAAAAGTTGTTATTTTAATTTTATTTTCAAATGAAAGGGAAAAGCCCATTCTATCACATGCTGAAGTTTTAGCGATGCCGATTTTTGTCGAATAAAATTGTTCTACCAAACACACCGTGAAAATGATTGAGCAGCTCGACTGTTTGAATGAATGATGTAAACGAATAACTGCGAATTGAACATAGTAGGGCATGATTTGAGATTTGTTCTTCCTTCAGGTTCAAAAGAACCTGGTGAAAATTTGCAGCTCTGCTTGGGAGTAGTTCATCATACTCAACGTGCAACCTAAAGAGACTAAGATTATAGTATGATCAATACCATAGATGGTCACGCCCATGCAGGTCAATTTTGGGATGGGAAGGAATGTTAGTTCAACACTTATGACTATTATGACCGAGGGATTCTCTGCATCATCCACAAGTGTCACAGGATAGTATTGGTGTTAGTATGTAGGGAGATGAATCAGGATATATCTTGGTAGATATTGTGATTTAGCTAAGTGCTCACGCGCTTTGTCTTTTCATTTTACATCAAAGTTTTCAGGTGTGCGACCCCCAGTAGAAATTGGCATTTTAAAAATTATTCTTCCGTGGGGTGTAATGAAAGGATAAAGCCGCGTGGAATATGATAGAGGTCTATTCATCTATAGACAATATGATCTTAGCAATATGTACGAAGTTGCTCGCGATCAATTTCCGAGAATTCGAAACGAACAATTTGAACTCCGAACGGCCAGCCATCGGGAGTAATGCTTCTTATTAACACTTCAATAATCATTTTCAAAGTTTGCAATACAAAGAAAGCGTACAAATGTATAAAAGATATTTCAAATGAATGTGAAAAAAATCACAGCGAAATGCTAATGACAAGTTGGCATCTCCGCTCTCCTTATCAGACACGTTCCCATAATTGGGTTAAATACCAATTGCAAACGACATGTTTATTATGCGTAACAAATATAATAAACACTACGACAGGGGATCCCTCGGTGATCCAGAAGAAGAATGGATGGGAGAACAGCAATACTAGCAAATACCGACTACCATATGAGCGGTGCGAATTCGAACGAGTGACGTAGAGTACTGCACTGGATGATTTTGAAGAAAGGACCAGGAGTGCGATTTTACAAAGTTTTAGCTTCCGATGGCCCTACATTTTCTGACAAAGTGAAGTCCTGGAATGTTGAGATTTTTATCACTGTTTGGGAAAGCAAAAGTATCATAAAGCTAGTGTCAGGCCTTCATGAGACCTCAAGAAGTCACTTTTGGAGGTATTCGTAAATGTAGATTTGTCGGTAGACGGTTCCAGATTTAATAAAAAAAAAATACCTAATTTAACACATCTACAGATCGCTTGCAACATAAAAAACTTTTTGTGCAATTCGACAGCTCCATCTTAGGCCAATTCAATAAATTTCCTACATGAAAGTTTACTTTTTTTAAAAAACTGGTTTTAAACCAAAGCTTTGGAAGTTAAAACTCGGTGTGGAAGAGCGGGTATATTAAAATATGCTGTTACTTAGTGTAGAATTAGATTTCTTCCTTTACGGCTATTATACAACCGCCAGAAAAAACTTAAAACGTTGGTACACCGAGAATAGCGAATCAGAAAAGGTGACTATATGTCAGTGATTCACTAAATACAGAATGGATAAAGGTTATTATGTAAAACCTTAAGGTCCGTCCAGGTTAAGTATTCGGTAAGGAGCAATACCTCGACCTAGGAACTCCTAGCATGTTGTTAGTCGTCTCTTACGACATGGGAGCAGTTCCCAGAGGTTCTATTTGCATTTGCATATATTGAAATAGTGCAAAAAGATTTCAGCCCACCGGACACCACAACCAATTCCAGCTTTGAAGGAAGGTGACCATATACTTCTTACAAACGAAGAAAAAGCTCAAAAACTTGCTCAGCAGTTTGAAAGCGTCCATAATTTTAATCTCAACGTTGTGAGTCCTATTGAAACCGAAGTCTTACAAAAATAAGAAAACGTTTCAAATCAAGTATTGTCTCTAGACGATATTGTTGAAACAAACTACGATGAGATCAAATCCATCATGAAAAGGTTAAAAAATATGAAAACTCCAGGTTATGATGGAATTTTCAACATTCTTCTTAAAAACCTTCCCGAAATCACCATGAGATACTTGGTCAAAATATTCAATAAATGTTTTGAATTAGCATACTTCCCTGAAAGATGGAAAAAATGCCAAGGTTATTCCTATTTTGAAGCCAGATAAAATCCCAACAGAAGTATCTAACTATCGACCAATTAGTTTACTCTCTTCTATTAGTAAATTATTTGAAAAAATCATCCTAACTAGAATGATGTCACATATCAATGAGAATTCCATTTTTCTTCCTGGGCAATTTGGATTTCGTATTGGACATTCAACTACTCATCAACTTGTGAGCGTAACTAACATGATAAAGGCACATATCTAAGAGGGCTATTCCACTGGAGTTGCCCTTCTAGACCTCGAAAAAGCTTTCGACAGTGTTTGACTTAAAGGATTAATTGCCAAAATGTGGGATTTCAATTTTCCAATTTACATAATAAAGATAATTAAAAATTATCTTACTAACCGTACCCTACAGGTTTCTTATCAGAATTGTAAATCTAATAAGCTACCCGTTAAAGCAGGCGTCCTTCAAGGATCAAGCGTCGCACCAATCCTATACAATATTTTTACCTCTGATCTTTCAAATCTACCTACAGGCTGTAAAAAATAACTTTTCAGTGATGATACTAGCATCTCAGCCACTGTAAGGAGTCTTCGTATTATCTGCAGTGGACTGCAACGAACCTTGAATATTTTCAATGATTCCCAAAAAAAATGGAAAATTTCCACTAATGCGGCAAAAACACAATTGATTGTGTCAGGGCCGGCGGAAAGCGTGGGTAGTATGGGTAGTACTACCCACTCGAAAATAACCGAGTGGGTAATTACCCACTCGAAATTTTGAACCATTTCAAAAAATTTAGATGTGCAACGCATGTATCTCGCACTACACACATTTGAAAACATCGATGTACCACAATTCCATTTGCATAAACGAACGTGATTTAATGTGAATGTAATGTAAGCGTGTGCATTGCGAAAAGGGAAAAAAAATCCTTACTAATGGACCCCTCACCCTATGCTTTCTACCCACTCGGGCGTAAAGTGTTTCGCCGCCCTTGGATTGTGTGTTCGCATAAGCCAAGAGCTTCTTCTCTTAAACCAAATAATAACCATATTATTAAAATTAATGGTTTGTATTTAACGTGGTCAGATCAAGTTAAATACTTGGGTTTGATTTACGATAAAAAACTCAGTTTTAAGGATCACATTGAAGGAATCCAAACAAAATGCAACAAATATATAAAATGTTTATACCCTCTTATAAACAGGAATTCTAGGCTCTGCCTAATAAACAAACTATTAATTTATAAACAAATATTTAGACCGGCAATGCTATATGCGGTGCCAATCTGGGCAGGTTGTTGTGCTACTAGGAAGAAAACGCTTCAAAGGATTCAGAATAAAATTATGAAAATGATTTTGAAGCGTCCTCCCTGGTTCATCACAAATGAGTTGCACAGACTCGCAAACATAGAAACATTAGAAATTATTATTAGCTCTCTTTATAGTTGATAAGCTAGTTTATAAGGTTTGTTTAGCTCCTTATTCACAAGACAAGTAGGTTTAAAACATCCTACTGAAAAAAATACTTAACTGCGAAAGCATATTATATCTTAATAATAATTAACTTAATCATGTAAACAATAGGGATGAAAAGTCACCACTTGTGACTGAACACCCAATATACTAAATTAGAAATGTAATGCAAACAAAACAGTATAATCAAATAGAAAAAAAACTAAAATCGCTCTAATATGCCTAATTTTTGTTTAACTCATAATTAAATTGGATAGTTCTATTCTAAAATCATTCGTAAAGAAGCCTGTTCAAAAATATTCGTGTGTTGTCTATTTTACTATGTAATATTTCATTCTATTTTAGAGCAAGTTTTTAAAATACGTCAAAATTCTTTTTTTTTCCTTTTTATAGCTAAAACTCCGATAGTTTCTAACCGATTTTGACCATCTATACGGCATTGTGAATGATTATTAAAGTGTCTTTTGAACAAGTAGTAAATTATTCAAAAACCGGTCAAAAAGTGTGTTCTTAGCGATACTTTTTTGAACACCAAACGCCAATACAAACAGTAAAAATACAGCAATATGCAGTAACGGAGATAAAATAGGAAGACGTCGAAGGGACAGGTAGAGCCGGTGCATTGTACGTGTATATAGAATAAAGATATTCCAGAGTCTGGGCTACAAAAGGTTACGAAACGAATGGTGCGTGGTGCATATTATATACAAATCATATTCATAAATGTGTTTTGCCTCTTTCATCCGCAAAAGTAAAAGATACGATAACGATTCAAGCGTATTTTCTAGTTACTTTGCTATAGTAGCTTTATTATATCAAATAACTGATTCTATTGTTCAGCAATGTTGAACCTTATCTTATTATGTACCGATATTTTGCTTATGAACAAAGAAAGATGACACCAATTTTCCGAAATATGTACATGTGACAAAACACTAACATACACGGTTTTGTGGGGTAATTGTTCTAATTGCCAGAGAGAATCATCGAGATTCATAAACCGAACATAAATGCAAAGTTTTGTTCGAATCGGCGATGCTCATGTTTTATGGTCGACCGTTCCTTCATGGAATCTCTATACCGAAAGCTTTAATTTGCAATCACGCGTATGTTCTCCTTTCTTGTCAGCATATGGCCACAGATCCCACCAATGTCACTTCCATGTCACTTCATAAACCGAACATAAATGCAAAGTTTTGTTCGAATCGGCGATGCTCATGTTTTATGGTCGACCGTTCCTTCATGGAATCTCTATACCGAAAGCTTTAATTTGCAATCACGCGTATTTTCTCCTTTCTTGTCAGCATATGGCCACAGATCCCACCAATGTCACTTCCACTCGATGTGTAACAGAGTCAGGCTCCAAGCCTAAACGCTGTCAAAATGTAGTGGTTGAACTCGACCCTACTCCGGTAAAGTGGCTCGTACCCCGGTTGGAACCGTGGGGCAGGTACGGGATAGTAAGTTCTGTATCAGAGGTGAATGGGTACATAGTATCGTCTAATGTTGCACAATATTACAGCATATCCAACTCGAATTACACGAAAGTATTTATGTGAAAAAACAGCCCTGTGACAGTATTAGAATCCGCAAACTTTGGTTATCCGAACCAATGAACTGACACTTATGGACTAAGAAGTCCCAGGAAGAGCACATGATGATCGCATTAGCGATAGTGTTACTCGTCCGTCTCTAAAGCGTGATCACCCACACCCCCACCACTTAACAAATTTCATCTATTTTAATTGCACGCTGGACACCACAGGTTCGAGTTTTGTGCATTGTCTAGTTACTATAAGTTTCCTTTTTCAAAAAATTATCGCAATGCATCTTAACATTTTTACTGTAAAAGTCGACTTTACATCGACATTTGCTGTGAGAACGTTTAAGTTTATCGTTTTTGTTATAATGACCCTGTTTCTATTATCACTCTACTCATTTGAAGCCGTTAGAGCAGCGTCTGTCATCTTTGTTCAACGTATTGTGCTCCACCATTAAAATTTCACCGTTTTCAGGCCCTTTATGTTATTATATTGTCATACACAGTTGCGTTTCGGCTTCGCCCCATCAGTCGCCGGCTTGACGCAAATCCCTTAAAACTAAAACACACTTTGTGTTTCAATCGAACGACTGATCAAACGTGATGTCCCGTCCGAGCAGAAGTTCTGTTTATACCGATGAGACACAGTGTGATGTGTGTTATGTGATGTGTGTTACTACCACCTATTCTAGCAGGACCACCGCCCATAGCACTGAGCAGTCCTTACACAACAATTTGATCAAGCATTACTCATTGACCCTAATCTGCATGTTATTGTACCACGGGAGTGTTCGAGAATCTCCTTCCAATAACAAAATCATATAAGTAAATCGCAATGCAAACCGTTGCAGTGTAAGGTAGCTCCAATAGGTGGGGAGAAGAGTCCGCCCGATATCCACGAAATGTTGACAACAGGGAGCTGGCTTCTCCACTCTCCCTGTCCAAATCGCTTCAAAAGAGTACTCTGATGGTCCCTCCCCAATTCATTTACCCGGATGTATATATTGGAATATAGGATGTATTACTTTTTGTTCCATATTATATTAATATACTATAATATAATCCCACCACCAAATAGTTGTGCAGTTAAGATGTAATACCTAATTACATGTTTAGAAGGATGGATCTACCCACTAATATTTGATGCTGTTGCTAGTTTCTTCGAGTAGTCATCATATATCCGCACTTCCTGTGATATCCATTAATATGTGATGCTGTAAATATGTATACTTTAATAAACTTACATGTGTATAGAAAAGATTTTTTTCTTTTAAACTTCCCTATTTCTTATGTATCATATATCCAATACCATACCAATAAGGATCAATACTTGGTACTAAATCCATTAGATGTTGTACTACCCTTTGTTTAGTATCTATACATCTAGAGTCTTGATCATTAATCATGTTTATGCTTCCAAGTGTCGTAAAACGATAGCAATATTAATTTGAAAAACAATAAATTTAATACCTATATTGAGTAAAATTAATAAGGTGAATGTAATGAATAAAATGAATGAAATGCATAAAATGAATAAAGTGAAGAAAATTTATAAAATTTCAAATTATATAAATGCTCAATAAGTCATGTGAATATATTGAATCTAGAGAATAAAATGCTTAAAATGGTCAGAATAGAAATTAAATTTGAATAAAGCAAAAAAATGAATAATTGTTTATTGAATACGTTATATAACATCCTTTTTGTATAAGATACTAATTTGTATAAGATGAATATACATACTAATTTGTATAAGATGAATAAGTGGATACAATGATTATAAGGGTAAGATGAATAAAATGAATGGAATGGATCAATAAAATGAATATAACGGACTGAAAAATATAACCAATACCCGACCAGGAGAAAATAACTGGGCAATAACCCGAGCATACTATTTTTTGGTATTCATACCAAAAGTTGGTATTAATTGATTATTATACCTCATTGAGGTATTAAGTAGGTATTGAAGAAACATTTTTCAATACCTGCTTAATACCTCAATGAGGTATAATACTTTATTTTAGTATTATTCATGTATTCCAGTGAATTTTTACAAATACCAAATCGATACCTTATTGAATACCTCTATAGAGTGAATTTTGTTACTGGAAGGTTTAAAAATGTTTTATTATTATTCAGGTATTATAATAACTCGTTTTATTATCAAATAGTTATTTGTAGAACATATATGTGTTATTTTTTTGTGGTATTTTACCTCTTATGTAGAGCTTATTAATACCATATTGTGGTAAACAGTCGTTGGTATTGATAACTAAATTTAGTATTCCGCAGTTATTTTCTTCTGCTCGGGTAAGATGAATATTACGCACTTAAGTATATGGTTTTATTGGATACAATGAATAATAAAAATAAAATAATTAGCTAAACAAGGTGCATGGAATGATTAAAATCAACCGAATAGGTAAGAACAAAATGGATTAGACCTGAGACGAGACATGCAAATAGCAAAAAATCGAACGTCAATTGCTGCCAGAGGGTACTACTGTCAAATGCAGCCAGTCCATTTAAACTATGTAAGGCAAAAAGAGTGGTAATGGGAGACGAACGATAGAACAAACAAAGAATAAGAAAATGAAAACATCTATCAGCAAGTCCCGTCCGGGATTAGAAAATCAAAGTAAAAAATAAATATTTTGCATAAAATAAGTATAATATGTAAATGGTGTAATATGCATGATATAACTAAGGTGAATATGATGACTGAGTACACAAGAGGTGAAGAAGAGATTCCAGTTTTTGTCGGCTTACGGCGATAATCCAGCTAAAATACTATTATGGGCATGATGATATATAGTTAGCTTCGCATTTAATAATATAGTTCATAAATTCTCAACATGATATGCAGTGAAGGTCGATTCTATCAATCCCAGCTTCAGTTTATTAAAAATAAATAAACAAATATGTTTTATTATTGTCCTCATTTCGTCAACCTAAAGTACATCAAAGGGGTCTTCGCTGTATTACTAAGTATATGAAATTTATCTACGTAATGAAAGTAATTAACGCAATAAACATGATTTATTGCACGGAAAATAAACCAATAAAAATGGATATAAAATCGATAACCTTTTGGCTGCCATGACTGAGAAATTTGATCTGGCTAACCTGCATAACACGAACATATCGATCGCACCACCTCTCTAAAGCCGATGACACACTGATGTGAATCTTGAAGACTGTGCGAAGGCGGCAGAACATTTTACATAGTGTTTTGCTGCGTTCGCCGACGCATCGCTCCGCTTTATTATGACAGAATTACGCATTCTACACGCACACTCCATGGAGACAGTTCGGGAGCATTCACATTCACGCATCCGCATGCATCGGCCTAAACAACAGAGTCCGTGAACATATGGGAAGCGTAGAATGAGCGAGTGTATAAAGGATGATTCAGACGATACATCAGCCTCAACGTCAGTCAACGCCAACGGAACGTCACCGTTCCGTCAGGGAAAGTTTAATACCCCTTCCCTGCGCCCGCTCACACGTGCCGCACGTCAAAAAGTCCCGTGCCGTTGATGTTGTTTGTGAACGCTTCTATCCAACACCGACTGCACGCAACCAATTTTGACGCTCCGCACCTGTGACGGAAGCCCAACGCATCGTGTGAACCGCGCTCGACGCATCGCTCACGCTCATTACGGAGAACTTCGCCCAGGCATCGCCCTCATATACCTCCCCCTCCCACGCCGCAACGAATACCGTGCGTCAAACACGCTTTCCGTCTTCCCATCGAACGCATACCAAAACATACCACAGAAAATTAACAAAATCACTTGAGAATAAAAGAGATGAGAATCCAAAACATGTAAACTCTGCATACATCTGTCTCTCAGTGCACTTCTGCTTGTGTGTACACCGATGGAATATCCATACGTATCCAAACGTGTCAACTTAGATGGCGGCGAGTGGAGAGAAAGAGAAAACTATTTGCACGAACCTGTATCAACGCGATTATGCTGTCTAACGTCTTCCTGTGCTTTCGTACTAATCGGCGTGTTTGTATTTAAACAGGGTGACTCAGAATGAATTAATGAAACTAACATTTTGAAGTAGAATACTTCTAACGTTTCAATATGGGGTCCCGTTTCAAAAATTTCAGTTGAGAAATTTTCCCAGGTTTGAAATGCGAATATCTTCCGTTCTACTGATCGAAATCGCAATATTTTTGCATTATCTGATCGGAAATTCGTGCACGTATTTCGTATTAAATTTCGGAATTACTGCGACTACTATAAATAAACCAAAACAAGGATTTTTAGAAAATCCTTCGAAAACAGCGATGAAAATGCGCAATTTGCAAGCACATCTCACGCAGAGCCGTCAAAAAGGAGCATGTAAGCGTTTCATTACATATGGGAATGTTATATATACAGGTCACGCGAGCTTGTTTTGTATCAGTGGGTGCTCGCTTACCACACAAGTAACATGCTCGTCCGGACGGTACAATGAGCGGTATCATGTTTGCGTTCCCTACCAAGCGTCATGGCAAGGTTCTTCGTGATAAAATTCAGGGAATCACCAAATTCGGCGTCTGACTCGTCGTGGTGGTGTTAAATGCATTTCCGATTTAATCTACGAATGCTGATGGCGTGCAGGAAAATGTCATCCGAGATGCCGTGACCTACACTGAACACGCCAAGCGCAAAACCTTAATGAATGTCGTCTATACTCTGAAGCGGAAGGGACGCACTTTGTATGGATTTGGAAGTTGAAAAGGTAGAACTCACTTGTATCATTATAAAAAAGGCCCTTTTCAGGGCCACCAAAATCATTTCAAAGAATAAGTTTGCATTTTCTGTTTCATGGACTGTTTCTCCCTGGAGAGCAATTTGAGTTAATCCCTAAATTATGATTTATTTCCGTACGCAAATTGCAAATATGGTCAGAAACAAACTGGAGTGAAGTGGAAAACATTTTTACTAGGCGCATTCAAAAAAGCTTTCAATTCTCAAGCATTTTACCACAGAGAACAGACATCCATGATCGAACAAAAATATTTAAAAAACGTGTGTAAACATTTGAATTAATATACGAAAACACTAGCGCCGCCACACCAACCTATCCCAACTATCCGTAAAATCGATTCCGGAACCGGTTCGAAATCCTGGATGGATTCAGCATGGAATCTAGCTCAAAGAAAACAACCGATTCCGACTCTATCGGTTGACGCATTTGAGCTGGAATTCATGCTGGAAGTCTAAGTCGGTTCCGAACTAGTTTGACTGGGCAGAGGAATAACCGCTGTCAATTCTGTCGCACTCAGCCACAAAAAAATATGACGACCGTAGCGCACCTCGTTTAGATATCCAAACTACCTTCGAAACCGTTAGAGATTTTACACAAGTTGAATGCTGAAGATGGACGTCTTTTCTCTGTGATTTTACCATGGTGCCGTATTACATTACTCTCTTTACCCTGAGTGTTCGATAATCTCCGTATTGGAAACACAATTCCAATTTTGTTCTTGGGAAGCAGTACGGCTTGGATATTTGGCAACACACCGCCCTGAGCAATTGTCACTCCGGAGAGCAGTTTGTTCAACTTTTCGTTATTACGAATCACCAGCTGCTGAAGACGTGGGATAATTCGTCTATTTGTTGTCACGGGCAGCATTTCCTTCCAATTTAAACACTTTAGCAGCAAGGTATTCCATTACAGCTACTAAGTAAACGGCACTCCAACGCGTTCAACACAATTTGCTTGTGTATCGACCAACGAAGGGGAGGAGCTGCGAAGAATACATATTGAGGACAACACAAAAAAGGACGAGCTTACGTTGTGCAGGTATAAAAACTCAGCATGCTGTTGCTCACGCTCAGTTCGTTTGCAGCATCGTAACTGAAACTGTACATCTACATCTACAAGGTGCTGAAAGAGGTCCATCCAGATACCAGAATCTCGTCGAGCATCATAAACAGATTTATTAGACATTTTCGAACGCATTTCCCGCCCGACTCATTACAACAAGCGCTTGACAATAACCTCCCGCGAAATTCAAGCCGCCGTCCATTTGCTGCTGTCAGAAGAGTTGGCCAAGCCGTCTCAGATGGCACCAAAGCTGTTACCAAATACACCAGCTCCAAGTAAATTCCGAACACGGCCCAAACAAAAGGCCCTTTTCAGAGCCATCAATTTATCGACAAAGAATCGAATTGAAGTTTTGTTATTACAAGCATCAGAAAGTGGCTTGCCAAGAGCGTTGGATGGTAAGTGAGCCACTTGTGAACAATATCATCGCTTTCAAGTAGAATGGCACAAAATAAAAAAGTTTTTTGTGTGATTTGTAGACAGGTTAGTGTAATGATTCAATTTACAAAAATCGAACGTTTTCTAGCGTTTCGATATAGGTGCTCCGTTTCAAAATTTTCGGCCAGAATATTGCCTGTTTTTCTAAAAGTGAAAATCTGCTGTTGTACTGAATGAAAACCTTCGATTTTTGCGCTGATTGGAAATAGTTGTGACTAGTTGTGTAGAATGTACAATTACTGAAAATGACAGATTTTGTGAAAGCAGTGGTTGGTCCGTATAATTCGATTCCAAGCGAGCCAGACTAGTTTTCGTTGGAAGGTCCACCTCTGACAATAGAAGTAAACTATTTTATTTTGAATTCAACTACAACTTATTTGAAAACAGCGCAGCTAAAAAACTTTTGGGAAAAACGCGCAAACCTAAATTTTCCACTATAATAAAAACTAGTGCCCCCGCCACACAGCATCATCAAAATTGATAGTAATTCAAGCTGGATGGAAAGGGGGAGGGAGGTTGTAAGGCAATGGAAAATTTCATTTATATCTTACTTTATAATTGGCTGGTCCTGAAAAGAACTTGTTGGTGTGTGGTTTATTTTGGGTCACAATCTAGGCCCGATCGATTTCTGATAGCTGTGAATTTTTCGCAGGGCGACAGTTTCTGTTCGGTAGCGATGAGGCTTCTTAACGCCAACCGTGACTGGGGCACTTTTACACGGCCTTCGTTGCCAACTGCTTGCGGGGAGCCTTTCCCCCGGTGGACTTACGAGCGGTTTGTTTGGTACATGCCATGTAGCGAAAAATGCTGATCTGATACTACTCTGATGCTAGTAGTAGGACGACGGTCAAACGCTCGTTTTCGTGCCTTCATTTATAAACGTTCAACAATATTTTCAAAGAATGTTGCAAATTGACAACTTGATAATTCCAAAAATACTCCAAATAAATGTGCAATATGTGCAAAAGACGACAAAATCGCAAAGAAATTGCTTATTCCAGAGCAGAATTTACCGGTCTAAAGTGTATTCTACTTCACTCCGGTTATGTCTCCGACATTACCCACCCATCTTTTTACTGTAAAAGTCGACTTTACATCGCCTTTGCTGTGAGAACGTTTAAGTTTATCGTTTTTGTTATAATGACCCTGTTTCTATTATCAGAAAAAGTTTTCGCTGTCGTTATTTTTCATTCTCATATTGAGTTTGAATCAAAATTTGTTAATGAGAGAAGATGAAAATCAATGTGAATGATACGATTTAATAAGTTGAAGAGACATTACGGCTCGGAGCCTATATATGGACAAGTTTTTTTTATTTCGATTATAGAGGTTTTAACCTTAAGGTCATTCGCCTCTTCGGCTTAGAAAAATCTCTTATGAAAATTTCTAACCCTATGTGCGGGGTCGGGGCTCGAACCCAGGTGCGCTGCGTACAAGGCAATCGATTTACCAACTACGCTACGCCTACCCCCTATATCGACAAGTTCGTGAAGAACATCTCTTTCGAACTCAATTGTTAGGAGCAAGGTGATATCGAAATCACAGAGGAATTCGTTGAGAAGTGGGAAGAGCTGCTGATGGAATTTGGAAAGCAGAAGTACAAGCTGCTCAAGAGGAACCCATGACGTCTGAGGGATTCCAGTATTTGAAGCGATACATATACATAAGGGCAACGGCAATCGGGTGAGAGTTTTCCAATTTAATTGCAATATGTGACATTCTATCACATTTTGTAAAGCTTATCCTCGTATTTCTGTTTGATTAGGACTAACTTGGGCTCTCAGCTGTGATTCTAAGCCAGTGATGCCACAAAGGGCGCCTTTGTCATTTTCTTAATTGTAACAGTTCCATAGTAAATGGAATAGCTATGCGCATCGGGGCAATATAGATCCAAAACAGAATATATGACTTTTCTCAGCCGTGCGTGTTTCGCTATATTCACATTACAGTTTACGCTCTGAAAATCGCGCAATTAGCCAACTGAACGAGTAGCCGCTGGTGCGCTAAGACGATTTCGCTTAATAATTAGCAACAAGAAAAATGTCATCAAGATAGTGTTATAACACAATGTAATCCGTTGTGTGAACGTAGGGTTTAATTACTAAGTAGCTAGAATTTATGCAAAAATAATTAATTGATTCAAGTGAACTAATGTATATGGCCTACAATGTGTATATGGGTTCTTAGCAAATATTTACCTTACAGTGGAAGACAGCAATAACGTCTAAATGTCTCAATTTTGTTTCGGCGGCTTTTTAGTAAACCCCGAACGTACTGAAGGTTTCAAACATATTTTTCTTGGAACCACTTTTTCTAGGTGGCCGGAAATTTAACATGAACAGAACTTTTTTAATCGATTTGAGGTTCTCAAGTTGTGTTCAAGACTGGTTTCTCAAACAACGCACACAGGATTTTTCATCGCAAATTATTTTTTTTTATTTTAATATACAGTTATGTGTCGAATTTTATGATTCTTTCAGCGTTTTTTTCTGTATGAGTTTTATAATATTAATTGTGATATATTCATTATATGAATATTACTCTTTTTATTTACTATACGTATAAGTTTGATGTTTATCAATCGATGCAGGTGCTATTTTTTCACGACCTTCATTTTTCTTCGAAATTATTCTAAAAAAAAATTAAAATTTTATTATTTCGGTTATCGTTGCTTATGTTTAAATAAATACCATAATTTGTGGGTTCGCTTCGTGTGTGAAAAGTGAGAAATTTACTTTGTATCAATTATCGCCAAAGAGGATATAAATTGTCGGTCAGGAGGCTTAGTACCGCCTCTAATTGGAAGTCTGGCGAAAAGTATGTGTGAAAGATATAATGAAGAAAAATTTTCGATAGTCGGAAAACGAGCTACCACATGAAGAGAGAACCATTTTGGACTAGCAAAATATACGGTGAAGGACATCCAATATAATTTATAATAACCATAAGTATTATTGGACACTAACTTGTGTAAATATGACATGAAGTGTTTCAGGTTTTGTACTTTTAACATATAATCATGTTAACGATATTTTTCATGGCATCGCTGTTAGGATTGCGTATTGAGTTCTACAAGATGACGACACGGATGAACTTATGATGAATGAAGTTCATGTTTGACAATTCTCGGTGATTTGTTTGCTTTGTCGACTGCGTGAGTGCGAGTGCAATGGATGCTCATCTGTCACATTCGAACTCATGCAACTCTCACGTAGACGGGCCATTGAGAATTGTCTAACGAAGTTCATTTGGCTCATTTTGTGGGGTTGTGTCGGTTAGTGTAAAACCTAGTTTAAATCCATGGGTTGTTATCTACGTTCTCTAAACTTACATAATTACGGTAACGCTAGAGAAAAATGTCTGTTAATCCAACATTGGCAGATTGTGATCGTACAGTATTTGAAATTTTTAAAATCCCTCATTCATGATAATCAGCTGTTGCGAATCAATATTTCTTAGAAGCTGTACATTTTATCTTATAATGTTCTTTCTTACTTTTTACTAACAATTTTTATCCAACAGGTTCATAGCGAGGAACGGCGCTTTAACCTAGGCTTATTAGCCAGGGCAAGGTGTAAATACCTCTGTCCCATCCCAAAGGACCAAAGGAGTGGCATTAACCTTCTTAGCCAAGTCACTCCCAACTATTTATTATATCCCCTTTAAACTGAAACGGTCGGTACGGTTGTCCTCGTTTCTTCCTCCTTTAAGATTCAAAACAATACGTTAATTACATTATTCATTGAATGAATAATTCAACTGCCGTCTAATTTTGAAACATCTCCAAACCAAACTCTGCACAGTAGGCCTGGCCGTTTTAACATTTGCGACATATGAAAATATGTTTCAAATATTAATATTGACAAGAAAAACACTACAGAATAACTGCAGTGTTTTCCAGGATGCTTTTCAATACTGGCTGTGTAAGGGTTAGAATAGAATAGAATAGAATAATGGCCCTGTTTCTATTATCACTCTACTCATTTGAAGCCGTTAGAGCAGCGTCTGTCATCTTTGTTCAACGTATTGTGCTCCACCATTAAAATTTCACCGTTTTCAGGCCCTTTATGTTATTATATTGTCATACACAGTTGCGTTTCGGCTTCGTCTCATCAGAAACCGACACTAACTTATTGTCGGAATAGATTAGCGCCTTGATCCAAATCCCTTAAAACTAAAACACACTTTGTGTTTCAATCGAACGACTGATCAAACATGATGTCCCGTCCGAGCAGAAGTTCTGTTTATGCCGATGAGACACAGTGAAGCCGAAACTTGTCTTGGCTTAGCAGGCCTATGCGAAAGCACTATGCTATATTTCACCCTAAGAAGGACATAGCATAGTTATTATATTGGTTCTTAAGAGTAAAGCCAAGCTTACGCATTGCATCGATTGTAGGTCGAAACAGTGAGGCACCATCTCTGATAGGGTCAATTATTGTTAAATTATTATCAGTGGCAACGGTACTTTTATTACAGTACATTTCTATTCGGGATATGCGACGAATTGTTAGTCCTTGTGTTAGCCGCGAGGTAAAATCCATGCTGCTGTTGCAAACCAGATTGTCTATGGCTTATGCAGTCAGTCAAAGTCTCGTAGCCAACACACGCGCACAAAACTTGCTTTATTCAAATCGCTGATACTCCTTTTTGCACTATACGGACTGGATATACAGCACGAATGCCCAAGATCGAGTAACCTAGGAATTTTAAATACATTCGGTCATTGTTCGGAGTACTTGGATTAATTAATTATTGCCAATCGAATCAAACAGTTCCGAGGAAGCGATGTGATTGAACAAACTCCCCCACACACAATTGAATGAAATTGTATTGTAAATGGAGAAAACATTCTTGGATACCAACCCGCAGACCCCGCATAAGTTATGTACAATCGAAGGTGTGCATTCTTCAAAACCGCAAGTTTTGTACAAGGGTGGATCCGAAAATCAGTCGGAATAAAGTTGAAAAAGAATTAACTTAACATTTCAAATCTAATTTATCGAAACATTTATTCTGCAAATAACAAATTATCGTCAAACAATAGTGGTTTTTCGTAAGGATCAATTTGTTAAGGATCCTTAGGTATAAAATGGCTCCAAATTTCGTATGGGCCACTGATACAGATCATAAATCGAGGGGCAAGCACTATATCTTCAATACGACGCAGTGCCAAAAGTACTACTTAATTAGTTACTTTAAGTACCATTAAGTACCATAAAATACATTAAGCACCGCAAATATTTAAAAAAAGTACGTGTCAAATTCATTGTACTTTAATTACAGAAAAGATTTTAAGTACAGCGCCTTCATACTTTAAATACGCAAAACTATCGCCAACTTAAATACTTTAAGTACTTACACATCGATATAAATTACATTAAGTGCCTGATTAAGTACAAGAGAAAATACTTTAGTATTTTCAATGCGACACACTCAAACCTGCTTGTGCTTACCACTCGTCATAAATACTGGTCGAGTGTCTAGCGATGGTGATAGTGAAATCAAAAAGTTACATGGAAATCCTTATAGAATTTTGAGCATTCCAATGAACAGCTTCTACTTTAAAGCGAAGAGTACATATTAAAAAGACTCTCTTTCCTTCCCCCATACAAACGAGAAGCGACAGAGATTACAGCGTCTCTATTGAAGGAAGGTAGGAAGCTTAAGGCTCAAGTTACCTCAAGGCTTGGTAGTATGCGTAAGAAAAATTGTGTTCAGCTTTGCCACCAGATTATCCATTTAAACCTTTTCAAAACTCTAAAAGAAGAATATCAGTCGATTTATTAGGTCATCACGATTCAATTCATGCAAAATACCTGCTGGAAAAACCATCGGCTTAGCTGGATGGTGCTTTTGAAAAAGTGGCTGTGATTTTTTATCACACTACCACACCGAGCTGGGGTACGCAACACAACTGCGCAATGAAAAAACCACAGCCACTTTTTCAAAAGCACCATTTAGCTAAGCCGATGGTTTTTCCAGCAGGTATTTTGCATGAATTGAATCGTGATGATCTAATAAATCGACTGATATTCTTCTTTTAGAGTTTTAAAAAGGTTTAAATGGATAATCCGGTGGGAAAGCTGAACACAAATTTTCCTACGCACACTACCAAGCGTTCAATTCTAACACATGCTTAAAAAAGGTAACTTGAACCTTAATGTAAAAGTATATAAGTGGGTGTGCATCCGAGGTGTATACAGGTGTACACATTTTTTTCTGTGTGCATCAGCTGTCCCGTTTTTTCGGGCAAACCTAAAACAAGACGAGACAACTGGCTTCTTATTTTTGGTTTTCTTGCTTATTTGTGCCCTGCTGAACAATTGATGACAGTTGACTGTATGCGGTTAGCGATGTTGGCAGTGCCGCCAATTTCTTTTTCGCATTCAGATATTTTGCTATAATACACAATGTCCGTTTCATTAACAAACATTTCGTCATATCAAACACTACATATTTCTAGCAAATCTGGCCAGCATATCATATTAGACCGCATGAACAAAACTAACATTCATAAATCTATTCGACTCACCCTTCCACCATCTTGCCATTTGAACGACTCGTTACAGAACAGTCTGCAGACTACGCACTTTTTATTTAAGGAGATCAAAAGCAGAAGTTCGTAAGTCTTTTAGTTTTGCTCCAAAAAGTTTTCAAAGAGTGCTGGATTTTTCGCCGATTCCATGTCGTTTTCGATTGAGAACTTAGACACTAACCCACGATAGTTGCTCCAAACAAACGTTTATATTGGAACTGAGTGGGTTCTTGCAAAACAGCGGTGGTGTGAGCGAAACCGAAATATATTTCAGGTTGGAACCCAACTCGGTTTTCAGTTCAGTGATGCATAACCTAGGTTCGAAACTGGTTTCAAACAAACCGTTTGACAGCAGTTAGGTCCGAAACTGAGTTACTTTCTGCCTCAAGCAAGAATAATAATAAAAACGCAGAATCACTGGATAATGACTCGACATCTATATATTTTGTTTTCTTTTTATACATATGTCAGTGACATTCTAATCATACACAAGAATAGTAAATTTGAATATTGCAAATACGCAAACAGGCTAACGTCACAAATTCACATATAAATACAAATGTTCTTCAAAAAGATGGATGGGTAATGTCGGAGACATAACCGGAGTGAAGTAGAATACACTTTAGACCGGTAAATTCTGCTCTGGAATAAGCAATTTCTTTGCGATTTTGTCGTCTTTTGCACATATTGCACATTTATTTGGAGTATTTTTGGAATTATCAAGTTGTCAATTTGCAACATTCTTTGAAAATATTGTTGAACTTTTATAAATGAAGGCACGAAAACGAGCGTTTGACCGTCGTCCTACTACCAGCATCAGAGAAGTATCAGATCAGCATTTTTCGCTACATGGCATGTACCAAACAAACCGCTCATAAGTCCACCGGGGGAAAGGCTCCCCGCAAGCAGTTGGCAACGAAGGCCGTGTAAAAGTGCCCCAGTCACGGTTGGCGTTAAGAAGCCTCATCGCTACCGAACAGAAACTGTCGCCCTGCGAAAAATTCACAGCTATCAGAAATCGATCGGGCCTAGATTGTGACCCAAAATAAACCACAAACCAACAAGTTCTTTTCAGGATCAGCCAATAGACCTTTCTCGTCCGACCTAACCCTCTTTTTTCTTATTTTTATTCAAAAGACTACACATTTTTAAGAATATTTCCGCTGAAATGAGACTTTTTAGAGCTATCGTGATTTTTTAATGATTTTTTTAAATTTGAAAAATGCAAGAATGTTGAGTATTTTTTTCACCTTTGCAAGAATGGTGGGACTCAAAATATGTGTTTGGGCAGCACTGTTTTGTATATTTTTGCTTGGCTTCCTGGCAACGCGGCAAATGAAGTGGTGAGTCGCGGTACAAAGTTCATTGGTTATGTAAACAAACTAAAGTGAACCTCTCGGTGGAGAACGTTGCATGGTAATGTTTAACCTCACTTTTTTAACAGTTCAAAGAGATTGTTTACATGATCTTGGAATTTTTGTTGATTCGATCATAGTATGAGAAACTTGGTTTGGTTCGCTGCCAAATGTTAACACTTTCCCAACAAGGTCGCTCAGCTGTATTTTTGATTGATGTCGGCATCATACATTGTTCCGTTAAATTTAACATTTCTCGACAAACATATGATTACGGCCTAAAAGCCAACTGTCAAAATCTACTTTGTATGGAAATTCCAGACAAACCGTTACTAGTCGAACACAGTTGACAACAGTTTATGAAAGAGAAAACTTTTCTCTTTCATTTACTACCAACATCTGTGATTAGCGTGTAACGGTTTGTCCGGAATTTCCATTCAAAGTGGATTTTGACAATTGGCTTTTAGGCCGTAATCATATGTTTGTCGAGATTTTTACTTTTCTTGATTCATTGAAGAAGCAAGGAATTTCTAGCCAAACATTTGAAAAAGGCCTACTGCCAAATGCAAACAAATCGAATTTTGATGTTCTCTATTAAAATCTTGGGTCAGAACCTGTGGATAGATGTTTTCTTTTTCTTTTTTCTGTTCATTTTATCTCCTGTCTTGCATAGCCATACTTTCTTCCTCACATATTTTAAATGGACTTGCTACATTTGACAGTCCCCCCTGACTGCATTTGACGGTTCCCTTTGGCTGCATTTGACAGCTCCCCCTGGCTACAATTGACATTAGGTTTTTTCTTATCCACACGTTCCGTCCCAGTTAAAAACTATCTATCTGGCCATGTACATAAACATAACGCAACAATGGATTATGAAGAATTTTGATAATGATTTTATAACAAATTATAAAAGGGCCCGGCTGATATAAAAGTCCTAACTAGCAATACACTTATTATAAAATGATTATAAAGGATTATTGTAACTGATTCCAAAAGGATTATAAAGGCAGTGAAATACGTACTCAATGAATTAAACAATATGCGCAATCAAACTAAATAAAACAGTATTCAATTTTTAAATAGAATTATAATGAATTCGACCAAAACTTCTTTTGCCTTTTTCTCATTTTCAAATGTTTGGGTAGAATTTAGATTATTTTATCGTTGTTGCGATCAATTTCGTTTGGTTTGTTTTGTTCACAATGTTAGTCGCAGAGCATTTTGGTGATCTATGGCAATTGATGGCCTTTACACCCCATACTAGGTCCGCTCCTGTTGCAGCTGTTTCGCCCTGTCCGGCACCGAGTCAACCGATGGTCCAACCTGCGCCGCACTCGTCTGTCGCTATGTCAGTGGCAGGGACTTGGATTAAAGGCCAAAATTTCAGCTACGGTTGGTGGTGTTGCTGCAATCGGTTTGCCTTCGGCCACGTTAGACATTCGGCTAACGGGAATATTCAGCGATTCCGATTCGAAGGAAGCAGCGCCAGTAGCAGACTGCTTCGGTTCAGCAATACGCTCCGGTATCGGACGAAGCTAACACTCCGACAGGACGAAGGTTTCAACGAGGGGCTCAGGAATAAGTAGCAGAGTCCTTACACTTCCTGCTTGTCGAGTGAACAATTCCGACGAAACCACTGCCGCTCTCGCCAAGTTTGATCACCGGAATAAGTGCGACGTCAGCGGTATAGTGCCTGGTTTAGTCGAGAACAGTGCCAGAACTGACTTGCCAAGAGCTACAAGATTAAATAGCAGGGCGTTTTCAAAGTGACCATAGTATAACGTAGAGGCTTTAGCCAGATGATTTATTCAGCAGAATAAGATAGCAAAATTACCCAAAACATAAGACCTAGCTGCCGAAGTGAATACCTACAGAGGCAAGCAATATTGGAACGCAGCGAAATTCCTCACAATGAATTGATCTCGTTAGGTGAAATTCCAGGAAGTACAATTTTCATAGCATATCTAATCGACCGAAATTGTAGTCCTCAGTCGAGAGAGCGACTGATAGAGTAGCAGCAGCTAGGAATTTTCTTTCGAAAGCTAGCAGCGGTTTCGCGTATCCTGCGCTAAGTAGAGAGCGTTAAGACAGATCTCCGAAGCATGCCAAGTGCTATCAGATGAGAAAAAACCTCGCATCTATGACCAGTACGACAAGGACGGCCTGCTGACCAACGGTTCCGTCCGGTACCACCATAACACACGGCACCGGCGACACATATATATTCACAACATACTAATTACTTATCCTTCCGAAAAAGTAAATAAATTGACTATGCAATTTATCGTTCTCTGCCTAGTTATTTTCTGCCAATTTGAACAAGACAGCAGTTGCAGAAAGCTTTATTGCGGTGCAAAAATGATGGCAACTCGGGATATAATATAAATTTACATATAATTTCTCCTCCCTGATATTCTTCCAGAATGTATAATGCTCTGCATTCTTATCACTCCTATCAAATCCTTCTTACTCCTTATCGTCAGTGCCGAGCACTGTTTTGCATTTGCCGGCTAAATCAACGACAATGCGATAATCGTCAATCGACGAAACTTTTGCTGTAATGGAACTTGAACACGAATAATAAATAATTGTTCCATTCGAAAGCGATGTTGTCCTCATGTTTGCAGCTATCATACGCTGGTAGGCATTCTGACCAATGGAAACGTTTTTCGGTATGGGCATTGAACGATCATTTCAACAACTTATCATCGACCGAATTCGTTACCTATAAAGTTCAGGTAAACTTCACCACCTGAAAATGAGTAATCAATCGGATCATCTTGTTAGGACTTACCCCACGAGCAAACAAACAAATGTGTACAAATCCTTATCCATCATCCAGAAAGCAATCGTTTTATAGCCCAATGCTTGATCTTACGATTCAGCATATGCCACCGGGTTTTGCATCCAGCGCCGATTGGTCAATGTATGAACCAGGGGTGACATTACGCATCTCGAAACGAAAGGTTTATTGTATTCAAGCTAGTGTGAAAAGGTCGATTCGAATTGGTTGCATAATGTGGCACCAGGTTCCCATTGTTCCAATCCTCATCCCTCTTGAGTTGATAGTCTTTCAAAGAGCATCGAAAGTATTCAAGTAATGTAAATTTTAAAAGTCCATGTAAACAAGTCTTAGGTAAACAAGCACACTGAACTGTCAGAAAAGTGAGGTTATACATTTTCATGCAATGCTCTATGTTTTTGACAGGTATATGAATGAATCATTTCAGCATCAGTGATGCCAGGTCTATTTAAACAATAGCCTGCAGTGAAAATATAAAAGTTTGCAGATTGCTACAAAAATCTTCAATAAATTTGACATAGAAATGTAGTATGTATATATTTTAAATGATCAAAAATGTTGAAGGCTGGTGTATAAATTGGCTGGCATAGGCTTTGTTCTGCTAAGTATTTGTAATCTGCAAAACATCTGCAGTGAAAATGCAAATTCTGCAGATTTACTAATATATATGCAGATCTGGCATCCTTTTAGTATTCCCCACAGTAAATTCATCCGAATGGTGTAAAAATACGGGGAAACAAGGCAAGATAGGTATTCAGAATATGCGGTTAAATGAGCAGCTTGCACTATTTTTGATTTTTTCAATAGTTAGAGGTAGCAAATCATCGCGGCAATCGGCAGTAACGAATTGGGGATAAAAAAGGAAGCATCCTATCATATAAAATTTTTTGACGAGAAAGGTCTATTGTAAAGTAAGATATAAATGAAATTTTCCATTGCCTTACAACCTCCCTCCCCCTTTCCATCCAGCTTGAATTACTATCAATTTTGATGATGCTGTGTGGCGGGGGCACTAGTTTTTATTATAGTGGAAAATTTAGGTTTGCGCGTTTTTCCCAAAAGTTTTTTAGCTGCGCTGTTTTCAAGTAAGTTGTAGTTGAATTCAAAATAAAATAGTTTATCTGGTGGATCTTCCAACGAAGACTAGTCTGGCTCCCTTGGTATCGAATTATACGGACCAACCACTGCTTTCACAAAATCTGTTATTTACAGTAATTGTACATTCTACACAACTAGTCACAACTATTTCCAATCAGCGCAAAAATCGAAGGTTTTCATTCAGTACAACAGCAGATTTTCACTTTTAGAAAAACAGGCAACATTCTGGCCGAAAATTTTGAAACGGAGCACCTATATCGAAACGCTAGAAAACGTTCGATTTTTGTAAATTGAATCATTACACTAACCTGTCTACAAATCACACAAAAAACTTTTTTATTTTGTGCCATTCTACTTGAAAGCGACGATATTGTTCGCAAGTGGCTCACTTACCATCCAACGCTCTTGGCAAGCCACTTTCTGATGCTTGTAATAACAAAACTTCAATTCGATTCTTTGTCGATAAATTGATGGCCCTGAAAAGGGCCTTTTGTTTGGGCAGTGTTCGGAATTTACTTGGAGCTGGTGTATATGGTAACAGTTTTGGTGCCATCTGAAACGGCGTGCTTGGTCAACTCTTCTGACAGCAGCAAACGGACGGCGGTTTGAATTTCGCGGGAGATGCTGCAAACGAACTGCTGCATGCTGATGCTGCGAACGAACTGATCGTGAACAGCAGCATGCTGAGTTTTTATACCTGACTACAGCACAACGTAAGCTCGTCCTTTTTTGTGTTGTCCTCAATATGTGTTCTTCGTAGCTCCACCCCTTCGTTGATCGACCCCCATATTTTTGATAAAGAACAAAATTGAAATTGTGTTTCCAATACGGAGGTTATCGAACACTCAGGGTAAAAAGAGTAATGTAATACGACACCTTGGTAAAATGTTTGAGAATTGAAACCTTTTTTGAATGCACCTAGTAAACACGAAACTGTAAACAAACACACAAATGATAACTTTTTATTTTGTGTCATTCTACGTGAAATCGATGATATTGCCATCGAATGCTTTTGGCAAGCCACTTTCGGATGCTTGTAATAACAAAATTTCAATTCGATTCTTTGTTGATGAATTGATGGCCCTGAAAAGGGCCTTTTGTTTGGGCCGTGTTCGGAATTTACTTGGAGCTGGTGTATTTGGTAGCAGCTTTGGTGCCATCTGAGACGGCTTGGCCAACTCTTCTGACAGCAGCAAATGGACGGCGGCTTGAATTTCGCGGGAGGTTATTGCCAAGCGCTTGTTGTAATGAGTCGGGCGGGAAATGCGTTCGAAAATGTCTAATAAATCTGTTTATGATGCTCGACGAGACTCTGGTATCTGGATGGACCTCTTTCAGCACCTTGTAGATGTAGATGTACAGTTTCAGTTACGATGCTGCAAACGAACTGAGCGTGAGCAACAGCATGCTGAGTTTTTATACCTGCACAACGTAAGCTCGTCCTTTTTTGTGTTGTCCTCAATATGTATTCTTCGCAGCTCCTCCCCTTCGTTGGTCGATACACAAGCAAATTGTGTTGAACGCGTTGGAGTGCCGTTTACTTAGTAGCTGTAATGGAATACCTTGCTGCTAAAGTGTTTAAATTGGAAGGAAATGCTGCCCGTAACAACAAAAAGACGAATTATCCCACTCTTCAGCAGCTGGTGATTCGTAACAACGAAAAGTTGAACAAACTGCTCTCCGGAGTGACAATTGCTCAGGGCGGTGTGTTGCCAAATATCCAAGCCGTAATGCTTCCCAAGAACAAAATTGAAATTGTGTTTCCAATACGGAGATTATCGAACACTCAGGGTAAGGATGCGCCTAGTAAAAATGTTTTCCACTTCACTGCAGTTTGTTTCTGACCATATTTGCAATTTGTGTACTGAAATAAATCATAATTTAGGGTTTAACCCAAATTGCTCTCCAGGGAGAAACAGTCCATGAAACAGAAAATGCAAACTTATTCTTTGAAATGATTTTGGTGGCCCTGAAAAGGGCCTTTTTTATAATGATACAAGTGAGTTCTACCTTTTCAACTTCCAAATCCATACAAAGTGCGTCCCTTCCGCTTCAGAGTATAGACGACATTCATTGAGGTTTTGCGCTTGGCGTGTTCAGTGTAGGTCACGGCATCTCGGATGACATTTTTCTGCACGCCATCAGCATTCGTAGATTAAATCGGAAATGCATTTTACACCACCACAACGAGTCAAACGCCGAATTTGGTGATTCCCTGCATTTTATCACGAAGAACCTTGCGATGACGCAAACATGATACCGCTCATTGTACCGTCCGCACGAGCATGTTACTTGTGTGGTAAGCGAGCACCCACTGATACAAAACAAACTCGCGTGACCTGTATATATAACATTCCCATATGTAATGAAACGCTTACATGCTCCTTTTTGACGGCTCTGCGTGAGATGTGCTTGCAAATTGCGCATTTTCATCGCTGTTTTCGAAGGATTTTCTAAAAATCCTTGTTTTGGTTTATTTATAGTAGTCGCAGTAATTCCGAAATTTAATCCGAAATACGTGCACGAATTTCCGATCAGATAATGCAAAAATATTGCGATTTCGATCAGTAGAACGGAAGATATTCGCATTTCAAACCTGGGAAAATTTCTCAACTGAAATTTTTGAAACGGGACCCCATATTGAAGCGTTAGAAATATTCTACTTCAAAAGATTAAACAGCATTGTGGAGCAGTGGTGGTTAGACCAACACATTGACAAAGCCACCAAATACAGACTTAAATTGTACAACTGCGCACCACCGCGGATCTATGGTCTTCCTAAAATCCATAAGGAAAACTGCCCTCTCCGACCGGTAGTGTCCACCATTGGCTCAGCAACGTACCGTATGGCTCAATACCTTTCGGGAATATTGAACAATTTAGTGGGAAAGACAGAGTACCATGTTCGCAATAGCTTTGATTTCGCAGAAGAGATTTCTAAGATGCGGGTACCGGAGGGATGTGTACTATACTCGTTGGATGTGGGGTCCCTGTACACAAATGTGCCTGTAAACAAAGTGTACGAGTATGTTGAGGAACGTTGGAACGAACTACAACACATTACAACAATCCCATGGGACAGCTTCAAACAGGCGATGAAAACAGTCCCAGAAGCGTCATTTTTTGAATACGATGGAAAGCATTATGACCAAATATTCGGAGTACCGATGGGATCCCCACTTTCTCCCGTCGTTGCCAATATAGTGATGGAGAGGCTAGAGATAGAAGCGATAGAAAGATTGAAACAAAAAAATATTTCGCTGGTAGTGTATCGAAGGTATGTGGATGATTGTTTTCTGGTGGGTAAGGAGAATGAGATCGATGCTGTCATCCAGGAGTTCAAAAAAAATCACAACAGCATAAAATTCACAGTGGAAATGCAAGAAAATGAATCTATCCGGTTCTTGGATCTCCTATTAACTTGAAGGGAAGAGAGAATAGATAAAAAATGGCTCTCAAAACAGACAACAGGACGATACCTTGATTACACATCAGAGAGTCCGCACGCCCACAAAAAGAATACCGCAATCGCATTATTTGACCGAGCGCTAAAGCTTACTGATGCGGGGAAGAGAGAGGTAAGCATAAAAGAAGCGTCGGATATCCTGCGCAACAACAACTACACGGAACACTTCATAAAGCGTGTACTGAAACAGAGGGTACACTCACTATACAACACACTGCAAACCAGGAGTACAGACGAGCAAATAGCTAAGTACATTTCCATCCCATACATCCCCTGCCTAAGCGAGAAGATAGGAAAAGTGTTACGCAAGAATGACATCATCGCAGCGTACCAACCGACCGACAAAATTAAAAACACTATCTTTACTATGTTGAAGGACAGGATCCCAAAGATGCAACAGACCAATGTGGTCTACAGCATTCCGTGTGGTGGATGCGACAATAGGGAGTACATAGGACAGACATAGCAAACTCTGGAGAAACGCATTGCCCAGCATAAAAATTCAATTCGCGCGAGCACCTCTATAACCGGCCTAACGCAGCATGCGAGAGAGTGTGGACATCAGTTCGATTTCAACAGAACGCGTGTATTGGAGAGAATCAACAATGATTCCAATAGGCTGACTGCTGAGGTTCTCCACATCAAGCTGCGAGAGGAAAGAGCTGTGAATCTTCAACGTGACGCAGCTAGCTTCTCTAGCACGTATAATGGACTTCTCAACAAGCTACGATCAACGCAGCAATTCACAGGAGACGAGGGAGCAACGACGCTGTAAGTTTAGTTTAAATTTGTTTCCCCCAGCGATAGCAAGAGGCGAATGGGGTTAAATGTAAGTCGTGATCGTTTTTAACGTAAATTGTGATCTGTAAAATTTATTGTATTTTTATTGTAAAGAGTTCTGAAGATGGCTGAAATTATAATCGAGTAAGCTGAAACGTCAACAGTAAGAGTTTTTTAATATAATCACCGAAAAATATCAATCAAAAACGATAGCATTTACCATCGGTGACCAAAAATAGAAAACATATTAATTATTTACGATACAGAATTGACGAATTCAAATTATATTTTTAGACAACTTGCATTGATCATGATGCCAACACTGCGAAATGGGCCCTGTTGTAACGAAAACAGTATCCCATTAGAAAGCCCCATTTCTTGTTAACACGACCTTAAGCTTGTCGAACGCAAACAAACTTCATTTTGATGTGCTTAACAGGAACTTAGTTGATAAAAGCGTTCGGATTTCATGGAGAATAAGCAATGCAAGAAAAATCGTGCTTTTTCATATATTGTTATTATTGACTTATTTTGATTCCCACTTTCAAACAGTGGTGTACAGTTCATGTGAATAGACCTTAAACATTTGAAACGTAGCTAGCGCTACTGGCATTTGGTGGCAGCTTCAGGCAACAAACAGTTTTCACGGGGCTGCAACAAACCAACACACTCAAACTTGACGAATGTGAACACCTATACTATAATGCATCTCGGTGTGCATCACTATAGACTTATCTAGCTGCGTTGGTATTGTGCCGTTTTGACGTTTAAATTGGGCGGAAAACAAATCATTTGCACTGCGAATTGGGAGGAAAACAAACCGCTTGTGGGCTTAAGGGGAGGGCGGTAGTATAAAAATGCGAGATCTCAGTGTGCGTATTTTAAACGTCAGATATCTCAATGGGAAGTACTACCTTTACATGCAAGTGGCGTTGCTGTTACTGTCTCCAGATACAGTAACGAATTGGGGATAAAAAAGGAAGCATCCTATCATATAAAATTTTTTGACGAGAAAGGTCTATTGTAAAGTAAGATATAAATGAAATTTTCCATTGCCTTACAACCTCCCTCCCCCTTTCCATCCAGCTTGAATTACTATCAATTTTGATGATGCTGTGTGGCGGGGGCACTAGTTTTTATTATAGTGGAAAATTTAGGTTTGCGCGTTTTTCCCAAAAGTTTTTTAGCTGCGCTGTTTTCAAGTAAGTTGTAGTTGAATTCAAAATAAAATAGTTTATCTGGTGGATCTTCCAACGAAGACTAGTCTGGCTCCCTTGGTATCGAATTATACGGACCAACCACTGCTTTCACAAAATCTGTTATTTACAGTAATTGTACATTCTACACAACTAGTCACAACTATTTCCAATCAGCGCAAAAATCGAAGGTTTTCATTCAGTACAACAGCAGATTTTCACTTTTAGAAAAACAGGCAACATTCTGGCCGAAAATTTTGAAACGGAGCACCTATATCGAAACGCTAGAAAACGTTCGATTTTTGTAAATTGAATCATTACACTAACCTGTCTACAAATCACACAAAAAACTTTTTTATTTTGTGCCATTCTACTTGAAAGCGACGATATTGTTCGCAAGTGGCTCACTTACCATCCAACGCTCTTGGCAAGCCACTTTCTGATGCTTGTAATAACAAAACTTCAATTCGATTCTTTGTCGATAAATTGATGGCCCTGAAAAGGGCCTTTTGTTTGGGCAGTGTTCGGAATTTACTTGGAGCTGGTGTATATGGTAACAGTTTTGGTGCCATCTGAAACGGCGTGCTTGGTCAACTCTTCTGACAGCAGCAAACGGACGGCGGTTTGAATTTCGCGGGAGATGCTGCAAACGAACTGCTGCATGCTGATGCTGCGAACGAACTGATCGTGAACAGCAGCATGCTGAGTTTTTATACCTGACTACAGCACAACGTAAGCTCGTCCTTTTTTGTGTTGTCCTCAATATGTGTTCTTCGTAGCTCCACCCCTTCGTTGATCGACCCCCATATTTTTGATAAAGAACAAAATTGAAATTGTGTTTCCAATACGGAGGTTATCGAACACTCAGGGTAAAAAGAGTAATGTAATACGACACCTTGGTAAAATGTTTGAGAATTGAAACCTTTTTTGAATGCACCTAGTAAACACGAAACTGTAAACAAACACACAAATGATAACTTTTTATTTTGTGTCATTCTACGTGAAATCGATGATATTGCCATCGAATGCTTTTGGCAAGCCACTTTCGGATGCTTGTAATAACAAAATTTCAATTCGATTCTTTGTTGATGAATTGATGGCCCTGAAAAGGGCCTTTTGTTTGGGCCGTGTTCGGAATTTACTTGGAGCTGGTGTATTTGGTAGCAGCTTTGGTGCCATCTGAGACGGCTTGGCCAACTCTTCTGACAGCAGCAAATGGACGGCGGCTTGAATTTCGCGGGAGGTTATTGCCAAGCGCTTGTTGTAATGAGTCGGGCGGGAAATGCGTTCGAAAATGTCTAATAAATCTGTTTATGATGCTCGACGAGACTCTGGTATCTGGATGGACCTCTTTCAGCACCTTGTAGATGTAGATGTACAGTTTCAGTTACGATGCTGCAAACGAACTGAGCGTGAGCAACAGCATGCTGAGTTTTTATACCTGCACAACGTAAGCTCGTCCTTTTTTGTGTTGTCCTCAATATGTATTCTTCGCAGCTCCTCCCCTTCGTTGGTCGATACACAAGCAAATTGTGTTGAACGCGTTGGAGTGCCGTTTACTTAGTAGCTGTAATGGAATACCTTGCTGCTAAAGTGTTTAAATTGGAAGGAAATGCTGCCCGTAACAACAAAAAGACGAATTATCCCACTCTTCAGCAGCTGGTGATTCGTAACAACGAAAAGTTGAACAAACTGCTCTCCGGAGTGACAATTGCTCAGGGCGGTGTGTTGCCAAATATCCAAGCCGTAATGCTTCCCAAGAACAAAATTGAAATTGTGTTTCCAATACGGAGATTATCGAACACTCAGGGTAAGGATGCGCCTAGTAAAAATGTTTTCCACTTCACTGCAGTTTGTTTCTGACCATATTTGCAATTTGTGTACTGAAATAAATCATAATTTAGGGTTTAACCCAAATTGCTCTCCAGGGAGAAACAGTCCATGAAACAGAAAATGCAAACTTATTCTTTGAAATGATTTTGGTGGCCCTGAAAAGGGCCTTTTTTATAATGATACAAGTGAGTTCTACCTTTTCAACTTCCAAATCCATACAAAGTGCGTCCCTTCCGCTTCAGAGTATAGACGACATTCATTGAGGTTTTGCGCTTGGCGTGTTCAGTGTAGGTCACGGCATCTCGGATGACATTTTTCTGCACGCCATCAGCATTCGTAGATTAAATCGGAAATGCATTTTACACCACCACAACGAGTCAAACGCCGAATTTGGTGATTCCCTGCATTTTATCACGAAGAACCTTGCGATGACGCAAACATGATACCGCTCATTGTACCGTCCGCACGAGCATGTTACTTGTGTGGTAAGCGAGCACCCACTGATACAAAACAAACTCGCGTGACCTGTATATATAACATTCCCATATGTAATGAAACGCTTACATGCTCCTTTTTGACGGCTCTGCGTGAGATGTGCTTGCAAATTGCGCATTTTCATCGCTGTTTTCGAAGGATTTTCTAAAAATCCTTGTTTTGGTTTATTTATAGTAGTCGCAGTAATTCCGAAATTTAATCCGAAATACGTGCACGAATTTCCGATCAGATAATGCAAAAATATTGCGATTTCGATCAGTAGAACGGAAGATATTCGCATTTCAAACCTGGGAAAATTTCTCAACTGAAATTTTTGAAACGGGACCCCATATTGAAGCGTTAGAAATATTCTACTTCAAAAGATTAAACAGCATTGTGGAGCAGTGGTGGTTAGACCAACACATTGACAAAGCCACCAAATACAGACTTAAATTGTACAACTGCGCACCACCGCGGATCTATGGTCTTCCTAAAATCCATAAGGAAAACTGCCCTCTCCGACCGGTAGTGTCCACCATTGGCTCAGCAACGTACCGTATGGCTCAATACCTTTCGGGAATATTGAACAATTTAGTGGGAAAGACAGAGTACCATGTTCGCAATAGCTTTGATTTCGCAGAAGAGATTTCTAAGATGCGGGTACCGGAGGGATGTGTACTATACTCGTTGGATGTGGGGTCCCTGTACACAAATGTGCCTGTAAACAAAGTGTACGAGTATGTTGAGGAACGTTGGAACGAACTACAACACATTACAACAATCCCATGGGACAGCTTCAAACAGGCGATGAAAACAGTCCCAGAAGCGTCATTTTTTGAATACGATGGAAAGCATTATGACCAAATATTCGGAGTACCGATGGGATCCCCACTTTCTCCCGTCGTTGCCAATATAGTGATGGAGAGGCTAGAGATAGAAGCGATAGAAAGATTGAAACAAAAAAATATTTCGCTGGTAGTGTATCGAAGGTATGTGGATGATTGTTTTCTGGTGGGTAAGGAGAATGAGATCGATGCTGTCATCCAGGAGTTCAAAAAAAATCACAACAGCATAAAATTCACAGTGGAAATGCAAGAAAATGAATCTATCCGGTTCTTGGATCTCCTATTAACTTGAAGGGAAGAGAGAATAGATAAAAAATGGCTCTCAAAACAGACAACAGGACGATACCTTGATTACACATCAGAGAGTCCGCACGCCCACAAAAAGAATACCGCAATCGCATTATTTGACCGAGCGCTAAAGCTTACTGATGCGGGGAAGAGAGAGGTAAGCATAAAAGAAGCGTCGGATATCCTGCGCAACAACAACTACACGGAACACTTCATAAAGCGTGTACTGAAACAGAGGGTACACTCACTATACAACACACTGCAAACCAGGAGTACAGACGAGCAAATAGCTAAGTACATTTCCATCCCATACATCCCCTGCCTAAGCGAGAAGATAGGAAAAGTGTTACGCAAGAATGACATCATCGCAGCGTACCAACCGACCGACAAAATTAAAAACACTATCTTTACTATGTTGAAGGACAGGATCCCAAAGATGCAACAGACCAATGTGGTCTACAGCATTCCGTGTGGTGGATGCGACAATAGGGAGTACATAGGACAGACATAGCAAACTCTGGAGAAACGCATTGCCCAGCATAAAAATTCAATTCGCGCGAGCACCTCTATAACCGGCCTAACGCAGCATGCGAGAGAGTGTGGACATCAGTTCGATTTCAACAGAACGCGTGTATTGGAGAGAATCAACAATGATTCCAATAGGCTGACTGCTGAGGTTCTCCACATCAAGCTGCGAGAGGAAAGAGCTGTGAATCTTCAACGTGACGCAGCTAGCTTCTCTAGCACGTATAATGGACTTCTCAACAAGCTACGATCAACGCAGCAATTCACAGAAGACGAGGGAGCAACGACGCTGTAAGTTTAGTTTAAATTTGTTTCCCCCAGCGATAGCAAGAGGCGAATGGGGTTAAATGTAAGTCGTGATCGTTTTTAACGTAAATTGTGATCTGTAAAATTTATTGTATTTTTATTGTAAAGAGTTCTGAAGATGGCTGAAATTATAATCGAGTAAGCTGAAACGTCAACAGTAAGAGTTTTTTAATATAATCACCGAAAAATATCAATCAAAAACGATAGCATTTACCATCGGTGACCAAAAATAGAAAACATATTAATTATTTACGATACAGAATTGACGAATTCAAATTATATTTTTAGACAACTTGCATTGATCATGATGCCAACACTGCGAAATGGGCCCTGTTGTAACGAAAACAGTATCCCATTAGAAAGCCCCATTTCTTGTTAACACGACCTTAAGCTTGTCGAACGCAAACAAACTTCATTTTGATGTGCTTAACAGGAACTTAGTTGATAAAAGCGTTCGGATTTCATGGAGAATAAGCAATGCAAGAAAAATCGTGCTTTTTCATATATTGTTATTATTGACTTATTTTGATTCCCACTTTCAAACAGTGGTGTACAGTTCATGTGAATAGACCTTAAACATTTGAAACGTAGCTAGCGCTACTGGCATTTGGTGGCAGCTTCAGGCAACAAACAGTTTTCACGGGGCTGCAACAAACCAACACACTCAAACTTGACGAATGTGAACACCTATACTATAATGCATCTCGGTGTGCATCACTATAGACTTATCTAGCTGCGTTGGTATTGTGCCGTTTTGACGTTTAAATTGGGCGGAAAACAAATCATTTGCACTGCGAATTGGGAGGAAAACAAACCGCTTGTGGGCTTAAGGGGAGGGCGGTAGTATAAAAATGCGAGATCTCAGTGTGCGTATTTTAAACGTCAGATATCTCAATGGGAAGTACTACCTTTACATGCAAGTGGCGTTGCTGTTACTGTCTCCAGATACTGTTACAGAGTTGCCAGTCTTCTTGATGTGCTGTCTTTGTTGAAAGAAAATAGTTGCATTATGCATTTCTTGTATATTTTCGAGCACAATATATACATATAACAATCATATTTGGTGTTAAAATCTAGTCATACATATTTTTATCGCAAATAAACCAAATATGTCCTCTCATGAAATTAAATGCCATATTCAAACAATCAGCTTCACCCTTCCTGTTGTGTCTTGTGTATCTAGACTCACAGTTATACACTTATGCTGAATATGCTAGTTAAGTGTTGTAGATTCATAAAAAAGAGGCAGAAAGCGAAAAATTTTAATAATTCATTAATGCGACTAAAATTCTACCTACTAACCTTGCACATAGGGTTAATCCCGAATAGAAATGTACAGCAACAAAACCATGATTTTCACTGTGACAGTAGGGGAGACTGAGGACACTTGATCCTCGGGGAGACTTGATCCCATCATTGTAACTTAAAGGCGGATCAGAATACATTAATCGAATATACTAGAAAGTTGCGTAATTTTATCTAAACATAAATTTCTTTAACACAAAAAAAATAAATTGGACATGTGTTACCGGTTTTTTACAGATTTAAAGAAAAAAACCTCTGAAGAACTGAAGAAGATTTATTTTCCAAATTTTCAAACTTTTATAAAATTGATAAAGTCACCCACTACATACTATACTTTTGCATACAGAATTACACGAGAATGTCAATTATATGAATACGTTATTATTGAGCTGATTTTTTTGTTCAACTATATTTGTACTAAAGTTTGCTGAAATAGATGCTATGGGTTCACTTGATCTCTTCAAATTCGTGGAGATTTGATCCCCTTTGCATTGTTTCATACACACCACTGAAAATAACCAAATTCACACCAGAACAACTGAAGTCATTGTTGCCATAAAATAACAAAAAAAAAACTGTCAAAAATGAACGCTTCATCGTACAAAAACTGTAATTGTTTACTACAGTATACGTAGCAACCATGCATCCCACATTTGACGTTCCTCAACCATAATAACGACAGCTTTCAAATAATTGCACAGAGAATTGGGGAATTCGTAAAAAAATCAGGCGAGAGATGCGTAATATGTAGCAACAAAAATAGTAATATCTAATCACAACAATTTAATAAATACCACAATACATATTGAATGGGGTTAGGTACCTATTTTTGCCATATTAGGGAAGGTACCACATTATTTCATTATTAATTTTATTATTTCAGCTTCTTTGCTTTGTTATGAGGAGCCATTTTTTATTTCGATTATATAGGTTTTAACCTTAAGTTCATTCGACTCTTATTAAAAGCCAATATAATAACAAAATTGTCTTGAGAATGGTGAAAATCTTCTGTTTGAGTGCAGCAAAAACTCTAATCGAGTAACCCAATTATCGCAACAACATTTGAACCAATGCGTTGAGCAAATATGGCAGACGCTGCTCTACCCAAAGGCTTCAGATGGGTAGAATGATAATAGAAAAATAGGGCTTTTTTCCCATTTTTTTGTTGTGTTCCAAAAATGCTCATAGCTCATGTCCAGTATAATATTTCCATGTAATATTTTATGATTATCAGTCAACCTTAGAAACAATATAAAACTACAAAAAATACATGTTTTTTTATCATTCCACGGAGTAGGATTGAAAAATAAAAGCCTGTTTTAATCCACCTAGATGTGCAATTGTGCCTTTCTCATTTCTACAAACTATGATTTGATAGCTGGTTGGTACAATATAACATTATGGAAATGTATTTCATTCTTATTACACTTGGTAAGTATATATAAGAGCACCTTTTTTCATTCATCGCGGTATCGGTTTGAATCGGAGTTTTCTATGTGATCACACTCCACAACCCGTAACTCCGGAGCCGGAAGTCGGATGGAGATGGAATTTAATATCAGTTTCCGACGACGCAACACCTTTCATTTGAGACTAAGTTGATCAAATCGGTATAGCTATTTTCGAGAAACCAATATATCCGTTATTCTGAATTTGGATGCTTCCGGATCCGTCGATGGTGGCCAGTGTGGCCAAAGAGACTTTGAATGACTGTTGGTGACCTCCCGCATAAATAAAAACTTTATCTGGAATCCTCCAAATTATACAAAAATCATAAGTGTTATGGTAACCATATACGTTAACGTCTATTTATGATATTACGATAAATTCGTTTTCTTGTAAAATTATATGAAATTGTACAATGAAGATACGAGTTATTGTTACAATATAGGGAATGTTTATAATATAATATTGTATGTTAGAAAAGATTTGAGGTGCTTCCGCAGGATTATTAAAAAATATATCGAAACGATTTGAATTGAAGTCACAATGATGGTAGTCGTTCTCATACGGTTCTGTAAGGTTTGCTTCAAAGAAAAAGTGTATCGTTATAATTTCCTTACAAGATTACCATAATGTTCACCTCAAGTCGAATCGTCATACGTCTCCCAACCTTTGAACGGAACGGATCGTTATATTTCACAGTGGTGTTCGGTGTGTAAATTTCAGTGATTCAAGGTCATCCTTTGTTCGTTCGTTAGCTGCCATTCTGCTGGTGCCGGCAGTAAATCCAGTACATTGTTTTCGCTGGTGCGGAACAATCGACGTTGTTTGCAGATAAGTTTTGCTTTATTTTTTTTCCTCGTTTGCTTTCTTTCCTTTTCCCTACTTTTACTCTACCTTGTAATCAAATAATAAGACACATTCCCGTTTATATAACGCTCTGCCCTCGTGCTTAAATGGCCGAGGGCGAAATACCATCTGATGTAATCATGGAAGTCCCTGATCCCCCTAATACTCGCAATGCTCCCCGTATAAAGCAGTACCCAGAAGGTTCCTCTGGGCCATGGGTGGTATATTTTCGGACCGGAGAGAAACCGGTTAATATATTAAAACTTTCTCGAGATCTGACTGCTAATTACCCGGCCGTAACTCAGATAACACGTGTTCGGGCAAACAAGATACGTGTTCTAGTGAGTGATCTCGGCCAGGCAAACGCGATTGCTTGCTGTGAGCGCTTTACGCGGGAATTTAAAGCGTACGTGCCTTGTGTGGCCTGTGAAATCGATGGGGTAGTGTCCGAACCGGGCCTGAAATGCGAAGAACTGTTGGAGCACGGGGTTGGCTGCTTTAAGGACCCCTCACTTGAACAGATTAAGATCTTGGAATGCAAACAATTGTATACCGCAAACACCGAGGGAGGTAAAACTACCTGCTCTCTATCAGGCTCGATTCGGGTGACATTCGCCGGGTCCTCTCTTCCCAACTACATCCTCCTTGACAAGGTTCGCCTACCAGTTCGCCTGTTCGTACCGCGGGTCATGAACTGCAGCAATTGCAAGCAGTTGGGCCACACAGCCACATATTGTGGAAATAAGAAACGATGCGGCAAATGCGAAGGAGAGCATGAGGATGACTCTTGCGACAAAGAAACTGAAAAGTGTATTTGCTGCGGGGGCCCTTCACATGCTCTTAAATCATGTCCTGCGTACAAGCAGCGAGGGGATAAAATTAAACGCTCCCTTAAGGAACGCTCAAGGCGTTCTTATGCAGAAATGCTAAAGAATGCTTCGCCATCTGTTCTGTCCGAAAATCCCTATGCTGGTTTGGCTAACGTTGAGCAAGAATCTGACGACCCACGAGAGGGAACATCTTTGGTTAACCCAAGGGAATCCAGGAAGAGGAGAAATCCAGCCTCCCCTACATTGCCTCGTAAGGGTGCCAAGGTGTCATCCACTCAGAGTGCGCCATCTACAACCAATAAATCCAACGGAAGTGATGCACAAAAGCCGAAGCAATTTGCTCCAGGCCTTGGAAATATTAATTCTAACAAGGAGTACCCACCACTTCCAGGGACATCCAAAACCCCCAGTGTCCCCTTTTTTCAAACAGATACTCAGTCCAGTAGCGGACTAATGAAATTTTCTGACATAGTGGACTTAATTTTCACAGCTTTCAATGTTACTGATCCTCTTAAAAGCCTTCTGATACGTTTTCTCCCTATAGTGCAAACATTTTTGAAGCAGTTGACTACTAAATGGCCCCTCCTTGCAGCGATCGTATCCTTCGATGGCTAAGTCATCGAACGAGGTCACCGATTCGATCACTGTTCTACAGTGGAACAGCAGAAGTATCCTCCCGAAAATCGATTCCTTTAAATTTTTACTAAATAGTTTAAAATGTGATGCTTTCGCATTATGTGAAACTTGGTTAACTTCCGATATAAATCTCAACTTCCACGACTTTAATATAATTCGTCTGGATCGAGAAAACCCCTATGGAGGAGTACTTTTGGGGATCAAAAAGTGCTATTCTTTCAACCGAATTAACCTCCCTTCGACACCAGGCATTGAAATTGTCGCTTGTCAAGTTCTAATAAAAGGCAAAGACCTTTGCATTGCTTCCATCTACATTCCTCCTAGAGCCTCGGTAGGGCACCGAACGCTTTGTAATATCATGGAATCCTTACCGGCACCGCGGCTAGTTCTGGGAGACTTTAACTCGCACGGTACGGTATGGGGCTGTCTTCATGATGATAATAGATCAACATTAATCCAAGATCTTTGCGATAATTTCAACATGACCATCTTAAACACGGGAGAAATGACGCGGATTCCTACACCACCAGCACGCGCAAGCGCGTTGGATTTGTCGCTTTGCTCGACATCGCTACAGTTAGATTGCATGTGGAAGGTGATCAGTGATCCCCACGGTAGCGATCATTTGCCTATCGTGATTTCAATTGCTAACGGTTCAAGACCATCGGAAACAATCAATGTCTCATATGACCTCACACGGAACATTGATTGGAAGAGTTACGCGACCGCGATATCCGTTAAAATCGAATCCACTCAAGAACTTCCTCCGGAGGAAGAGTACAGGTTTTTGGCTGGCTTGATTCTCGACAGTGCGAATCAAGCTCAGACTAAACCAGTACCCAGCGCGAATACCCATGGACGGTCTCCCACCCTGTGGTGGGATAAAGAGTGCTCAGAGCTGTACGCGGAAAAGTCCACTGCATATAAGACCTTCCGGGAAGACGGGTTACCCGCTAGCTATCAACAGTACGCGTCGTTAGAAAGGCGAATGAAGAGTCTAATGAAAGCCAAAAAACGCAGTTATTGGCGCCGGTTCGTCGACGGGTTAACGAGAGAAACAGCGATGAGCACTCTTTGGGGTACGGCTCGACGTATGCGTAACCGTAATAGTACCAACGAGAACGTGGAATATTCAAACCGTTGGATATTCGCTTTCGCCAAGAAGATCTGTCCGGACTCTGTCCCGGTACAGAAAACGTGCCGCGCCGCGTCTCCTCACGATACCGCGAACGAAACACCGTTTTCGATGGTGGAGTTCTCACTTGCTCTCTTATCGTGCAACAATAACGCCCCAGGGTTAGACAGAATCAAATTCAACTTGCTGAAGAATCTGCCTGGCACTGCAAAAAGGCGCTTGTTGAATTTATTTAACAAGTTTCTTGAGGGTTACATTGTCCCTTATGAATGGAGGCAAGTGAAGGTCATCGCCATCCAAAAACCAGGAAAACCAGCCTCCGACCACAACTCGTATCGGCCGATTGCGATGCTGTCCTGTATTCGGAAGTTGTTCGAGAAAATGATCTTGTTTCGCCTCGACAATTGGGTTGAAGCAAATGGCTTACTGTCAGATACACAATTTGGCTTCCGCAAAGGCAAAGGGACGAACGATTACCTTGCGTTGCTTTCTACAGAAATCCAAATGGCCTATGCTAACAAAGAGCAGATGGCATCAGTCTTCTTGGATATTAAGGGGGCTTTTGACTCAGTTTCTATCAACATTCTGTCAGAGAAGCTGCACCAGCATGGTCTTTCACCAATTTTAAATAACTTTTTGCTAAACCTGTTGTCTGAAAAGCACATGCACTTTTCGCATGGCGATTTAACAACATCGCGATTTAGCTACATGGGTTTTCCCCAGGGCTCATGTCTAAATCCCCTGCTCTACAATTTCTACGTGAATGACATTGACGATTGTCTTGCCAATTCATGCACGCTAAGGCAACTTGCAGACGACGGGGTGGTCTCTGTTACAGGGCCCAAAGCTGCCGACTTGCAAGGACCATTACAAAATACCTTGGACAATTTGTCTGCTTGGGCTCTTCAGCTGGGTATTGAGTTCTCCACGGAGAAAACTGAGTTGGTTGTTTTTTCTAGGAAGCGTGAGCCGGCGCAACTCCAGCTTTTATTAATGGGTGCAACGATCAACCAGGTTTTCACATTTAAATATCTCGGGGTCTGGTTCGACTCTAAAGGTACCTGGGGATGTCACATTAGGTATCTGAAACAGAAATGCCAACAAAGGATCAATTTTCTCCGAACAATAACTGGAACATGGTGGGGTGCTCACCCAGGAGACCTGATCAGGTTGTACCAAACAACGATATTGTCGGTGATGGAGTACGGGTGTTTCTGTTTCCGCTCCGCTGCGAACATACACTTCATCAAACTGGAGAGAATCCAGTACCGTTGCTTGCGCATTGCCTTGGGTTGCATGCACTCGACCCATACGATGAGTCTCGAAGTGCTGGCGGGCGTTCTTCCGCTAAAAAATCGATTTTGGGAACTCTCATATCGATTGCTCATCCGATGCGACATTCTGAACCCGTTGGTGATTGAAAACTTCGAGAAGCTCGTCGAGCTTAATTCTCAAACCCGATTTATGGCCTTGTACTTCGACTACACGGCACAGAGCATTAATCCTTCTTCATATACTCCCAACCGTGTCCGTTTCCTAGATACTTCTGATTCTACTGTATTCTTCGACACATCCATGAAGGAAGAGATTCGTGGAATCCCGGACCATATACGCCCGCAGGTGATCCCCAATATATTTTATAATAAATTCCGAGAAGTCGACTGCGACAAAATGTTTTACACTGACGGATCAAATCTCGATGGGTCCACTGGCTTCGGTATCTTCAACAATACTATCACCGCTTCATTCAAGCTCAATGATCCCGCTTCAGTTTATGTCGCAGAGTTAGCTGCAATTCAGTACACCCTTGGGATCATCGACACTCTACCCACAGATCACTACTTCATCGTTTCGGACAGCCTCAGCTCTATCGAGGCTCTTCGTGCGGTGAAGCCTAAAAAGCAATTCCCGTGTTTTCTGGGGAAGATACAGGAGTCCTTGTGTACGTTATCTGAAAAATCTTATCAGATTACCTTTGTTTGGGTCCCCTCTCATTGTTCTATCCCGGGCAATGAAAAGGCCGACTCATTAGCAAAGGTGGGCGCATTAAATGGTGACATATACGAAAGACCAATCTGCTTCAACGAATTTTTTAGTATTTGTCGTCATAGGACGCTCAACAGTTGGCAAACCTCGTGGAGCAATGGGGAACTTGGACGATGGCTCCATTCGATTATCCCAAAGGTATCAACGAAGCCTTGGTTCGGGGGGATGGATGTGGGTCGGGATTTTATTCGAGTAATGTCCCGACTTATGTCCAATCACTACACCATGGATGCGCATTTGCGGCGTATTGGGTTTGCGGAGAGTAGTCTGTGCGCTTGTGACGAGGGCTATCACGACATCGAACACGTTGTCTGGATATGCGCCGGGTATTGTGACGCCAGGTCTCAGTTAAAGGAATCCCTTCGGGCCCGAGGTAGACCACCCAATGTACCAGTCCGAGATATGCTGGCAACTCGTGATTTCCCATATATGTCCCTTATTTATACCTTCATAAAAACGATAAATATCCCAATTTAGCCCCTCTCTTTTATTTCTCGTTTTTAGAGTTTCCTCCTGCCTTGTGGAACCGATCAGCTCCAGAGTGCCACTATGTAACCGCCGTCGCCCTTACCACTACGCCTGCATAGAAGGAAACTGAAGCGAGAGCGACTCGAGGTCCGATGACTTTTGAAGGATTCCCCGCGGGTCCGAAGAATACCATCCGCCAATCCGGTACTCGACGACTTACTAGACTGAGGCGCAAATTTGTTTCGCTGATCCCCCCCCCCCCCCCCCGGTTCGAGCGAAAGTTGCAAGTTTTGCTCTTCTTTCCCTGTCTCTCCCCTGTCCTTGATACAACTGCTGCTACATTGATGCGGAAATAAGCCACCCTCTGAATATCTTGACCAAGCATAAGTTTTAGTTAAAAAATTGAAATTAGTATTCTGTATTCCTAGTTTTAAGATAGCTATAATTTTTACTCTTTATTGAAACTCTTGTCCTCCATCTTGTAAATAGAATTGAATCCCTAGTTTTAAGATTTCTGTGAAAATTTTCATAAATATTTGTTCCCCCTTTTGTGTACTAAACTATATTGTTAGTTTTAAGATAACCGTAAAATATTTCGTAAAATACTATTACTCCCCCTCTTGTATATCAAAGTAAATCCCTTGTTTTAATTTTTTTCATAAAAAAATCTTTTGGCCCTCTCTTGTATATTGAATCTTATTTCTAGTCTTAAGATAGCTGTAAATTTTCTTTTCCTTTGTAAAAAAAAATATTTCAACATTGTAACCTCCTAGTTTTAAGATATCCAAAATGTAAAAACAAAAGTATTTGGCACCGCCAAGCTAACGCATTTGTGCCTATCAAATAAACGAAATGAATAAAAAAAAAGTCGAATCGTTTGGTTACAGTTTTCAGTAATCATTTATATTGAATTGAATGTGTTGTTAAAATGAAATGACGAATCTTTGTTTATTGCACATATTTATTGGAAAAAAATATTAATTTATCCACGGGTAAAGTGCTTTAATACTTTATTATTATTGTTTCCAAACAAGCGGAAATCAGATTATTTAGGTTGGATAAAAGACATTCCAAATTTAATTTTTGGCGTACAGGTTTCGTTTTTGGACAAAATCTAAAGCTTCATACCTTTCCGTAAAAGGTGAAATGAATCCACAAGGCTGTCAATAATGTTTTACTCAGCGAAGGTCGATTAGATTAATTCACATTTCATCTATAGCAACAATTTGTTTATAAGCACATTCAGCAAAATGGTAAAACTAATCATAATCAAATTTCGTATATGGCAAAATATATCACATCGTAACATTGCGTTTAAGAAGTTCTGTTAGTAGGAAGGAGCTTCACGAATTTGGGATGGACTTCTAAAGAAGGAACACCATGTATTGCAGTCCTAGCAACTCAAGAATTTCAAATCCTCCTCTAATACCCGAGCTTATACCTTTTTCTTAAGTGGATCAATGTAAATGTATTACATTTTTCGTATACATCACGAGTCTTTTTAACAACGTAAGTATACAGCTGCCGGAAGTTACTACATCTGTCAAGACGAGGAGAGATGGTCAATTCTAATAACGGATGCATCATCCAGATTCTCGATTTGCCTAACCAACCAGATTCAACGGTTTATATATTATATATGAATGTATTGTATCAAACACACGGCTCGCCATCAGCGAAAGGCTCGCAAACCTCCTCTTAAACCAATTCAAGGAAAATTAAGGGAAAATTTGAATTGAAGTTCCAACCATATACGGCTCTTACAATCATGGTCATTCGTAATCATCAACACTTTATTAGTATATGACATGTCGATTTACCCTCTCCCTAAAGTCGATTGTGGCTAGATTATTATGAAGACCAAAATACGTTCCAAAAGATTACAGAAATAGCTCAATTGGTAAAAGCGGTAGTACCACCACCATAAGATGTCAACAACCCCGAACATGGAGGACGCCATGCAATAAAATCACAGATTACCATAAATCGATAGAATATAAAACGTTATTCGAACTGATGAGGGGGAGGGGGAAGAGGCATTGGGTGAATCAGAAAAAAAACAGTTAGAAAGTGCTTTTTACATCTGCCGCATTTGATAGTGTCGATAAAGTAGTTTATTATACACACTCATCACATTTTGCCCATGGCATAGTGTCACTCGAAAACTATAACTGTACTATTCGAGAAATGGTTATCTGTGGTCACTATACACCAAATGACCGAAACGATTTGTGGTATGGTACCATGTTTGTTTTGCGTTACGATTTGTCATATTGTAAAAAAAATTAATGAATTTTGTATAGTGTAAGATTGTACTAATCGCACAGCATGGTGAAGAAATGTTTATGGTAGAATGTTTAATGTATCTTGTTATATCCAATAACAATGTAGTACCGCAAAAATGGATTATAAGATCACCATTTCCCTTATAATATGCCCTAAAATTTGTTCGAGGAAATCGGCATTTTTGAATGGTAACGTTGCTTAACGACCTATTCGGCAAATGGTACAAGTGGCGCTGACCATAAGTGGAATAGTCAATATGATTGCCCGTAGCGTTGGTTTATCGTTTCGTTAATGATAAGAGGAAACTTCAGTGAATGGTTTTTTAAGGTCCAAATACCATTGCGGTTATCTTACAGGAATGGTCACCAAATATGCGGGCTAGATCTACAAATTCAACAGTTGTGTTTACATTTTGGAAAAAATTTCACCTTTTTACATTCATCGCAGAATTCGTTAGAATCGGGATTTGCTGCGTGATCGTACGTATCACGCTGTAATTCAGGAACCAGAACACGGATCCACACAAAATTCAACAGCAGCTGATGGACCTTTCATTTAAAATCAAGCTTGCCAAATCGGTTCACAAAATTCCGAGAAACCGATGTGGACAAATCAACAAATTTTGTTTTGTAACCATACTCTTCAACTCGTAATCCGGAACAAGATGTCGGTTGAAAATGAAATTCAATAGCATACATACATACATACACACATACATACACACATACACAGATATTTTGCGATCTCAGCGAACTGAGTCGAATGTTATATGAGACTCGGCCCTCCGGGCCTCGGTTAGAAAGTCGGTTTTTGGAGCAATTGCATAACCTTTCTATATGAGAAAGGCAAAAGAATAATATTTAATTAGCTTAATCAGCATGAGTTCAATGTTATCTTCATGTGATTATATTTTGAAATGTTGGTGGAATGGGTTTGAAAGAGGAGGGAATGGCGGGTTAGTAGAGTGGGAGTGGAGGATGCGTCAGAAATCCTTCATCTTATTTCTTATTCTGCCTTCCATTTGAGACTTGGTTTGAGAAAATCGGTTCAGTCATCACCGAAGAACCGATGTGACTTTAATTGTGGAATATGCTCGGAATTCCGGACTTCCGGAATCGTCGATAGTGAACAATATATTCAAAGAATGTTTGATTGACAATCAGTGATCTAGATCTGCGATTAAAAGTAATTTGGTGACCATTTCAATAGTTTATAGCCTCTGAGGTATTACGATTGTACTGATTTATATGGGAAATTCCAGTGTATGCTTACTAACACCCCTGTAACTCCGGAAGCAAGAGTCAGAACCGAATGAAATTCAGCAGCAGTCAATGGTATTACTGTATCTTTCATTTGAAATCAAGTTTGTAAAAATCGGTAGAGAATTCGTTGGGGAATGGGTGTGATATTAGCTTAGGAACTTGGCGGATTCCCCGGGGGCGTCATAGGTGGCCAATGTGGTCAAAGCTGCCTTGATTGATCATTGGTGATCCAGACCCGCAAACTGGAGTAATGTTAAATCAATTTTGATATGTTTTACATCATTTGAACATCATGGTGGTACCAGTTTATATGGGAATTGGCTGTGTGACCGCACTCTTCAACCCGTAACTCCGGAACCGGAAGTCGGATCAACAAATTCAATAGCAGCTTATGGGAGCGTTATACCTTTCAGATGTAACTAAGTTTGCGAAAATCGGTTCAGCCATCTCTGAGAAAATTGTGTGAGTTTAAATGACACACACATATACACACAGACATTTGCCGACCTCGACGAACTGAATCGAATGGTGTATGACACTCGGCCCTCCGAGCCTCGGTTAAAAAGTCGATTTTTACAGTGATTGCATAACCTTTCTTTATACGAGAAAGGCAAAAAGGGCATCAAGTCTCCTCAGTCTCCCCTACAGTAATTTTACAATAATTTACAGTAAGTTTTAGTGTTATGCTACAAGGGACGATCCATAAATGACGTAGCATTTTTGAGCGATTTTCAACACCCCCCCTCCCCCATCGTAGCATTTCGTCACAAACCTCAAAATACCCCCCCCTGGTAATTACGTAGCTTGACGGTAATTCTCCCCCCTCCCCTTGTCCCCTTAAAATTCAAAAAAAAAATAAAAACTATGTTAGTTATTCCCCTTCAAAAAAGCTACGTAGCATGACATGACCCCCTACCCCCCTGTCGTCACACATCATCACAAAATACAAAACTCCCCCCTCCCCCATATAATGCTACGTCATTTATGGATGATCCCCAATACAAAAACAATAAACTTTAACGTTTTAACAGTAAATTTCAATGTAAAATAGACTTTTACAGTGAAAAGGGGTGTGGTTATGTATCTTAACATTAACACAATCAATTTTTCTCCATACATTTTTTTCTCGAAAACAGTAAAATTTAATGTGAATGCACTGTATCAGTTTTTTGCCGAACAGTGAAATTTATTGTTACATGAAATTTTATTGTAAATCTACTGTGAGAGCTTGGCATCGAACAATGTTGAACAGTAATAACTATAATATTTGTTTTATGATTATTTGTAGGGTAAATGCTATTGTAAAATTCTATCCGGGTTTTTTTCAATTTGTTTATTTGATAAGGCACGTATGCGTTAGCTTAAAGGTGCCATTTTTTCATTGTTTTACATTTTTAATTGCTTAAAACTAGGTGGTTACACATTTCAATATTATTTTGCTTTATATAATGAAACTAAAAAAAACTTTACAGCTAACTTATACATATAAAAGAGGGGATAATATAATATTCGTAAGATTAGGGGGACGAGTCATTTTGTGTGTTCTTTGTATAGTAATTCACTTTATGATTTTTAGAAGGGAGATTGTAGGAGAAATTAATTATTAACTAAGCGGAACATTTTACAAGCTTATTAACTAGAAATAACTAAAGAGAGTGGTTCAAGATTAGGGGGAATTAATTAGGGCTATTTTAAAGTAGTGGTACTGTTGGGCATTTCTTAACAAGATTAAATATTGATCAACTAAAACTAGAAGATAGGGGGCACATAAGTTTTGGGAAGATATTCAAGGGTAGAAGGGGGTGAAGTCATACATCTGTGTATCAGAGACATGGGAGAGAGGGTGGACAAGGCCGAACGGGGGGGGGACGGCCAGGATAACAGATTCGAACGGATGCATCAAGTATTGGGACGCCGGGCGGTTTTCCTCGAGCCGGCAGGGGTTCCTCCAGACGATTTCATAGTACGGCTCGGATACGGATCGGAAACACACCGCGTTGCGCGTGTGATGTTGTACTGTACGTCTCGTATTGTTGGTTCATTCGACAGATGTTTTGTCTCGTCTTGGAGTCGTATCAGACTATCGTTGGGGTACGGTAGGCGGAAGAGGGCACTTCTGGGAATGATAAGAGAAAAGATAGGGGCATTTAAATTTGGATATTGATGGCTTTGAGGAACGTGTATATAAGGGACATGTAGAGAATATCGCGGCTTGTTAATGCATCTCGAACCGGGACATTGGGTGATCTTCCTCGGGCCCGAAGGGAATCGAATAGTTGAGATCTGGAAGAACAGTACTCGGCGCATGCCCAGACAACATGTTCGATCTCGTGATAGCCGTTGCCAAAAGCGCAGGTACCGCTATCCACGAGCCCAATACGCCGGAGATGTGCGTCCAGCGTGTAGTGATTGGACATGAGCCGAGACATCACGCGAATGAAATCCCGACCCACATCCAACCCCCTGAACCAAGGTTTCGTCGATACCTTAGAGATTATCGAATGTAGCCACCTTCCCAGTTCACCATTGCTCTATGCAGTTTGCCAACTTTCGAGGGTTCTCTGATGAGTGATACTAAAAAATTCGCTGAAGCTAATTGGTCTTTCATATATGTCACCTTGTAAAGCGCTCACCTTAGCTAAAGAGTCCGCTTCTTCATTACCTGGAATGGAGCAATGCGAGGGAACCCAAACTAAGGTAATCTTGTACGATCTTACAGACAAAGCACGCAGGCGCTCCCAGATTTTCCCCAGAAAATATGGAATGTGCTTTCTAGGTTTCATTGAACGGAGTGCCTCGATTGAGCTGAGGCTATCCGAGACAATAAAGTAATGATCGGTGGGCAAAGTATCAATGATCCCAAGGGTATACTGAATAGCAGCAAGTTCTGCGACGTAAACTGAAGCAGGATCATTGAGTTTGAATGAGGCGGTGAGGTTTTGATTGAATATACCGAAGCCAGTGGAGCCGTCGAGGCTTGACCCGTTGGTGTAAAACATCTAGTTGCAGTCGGCTTCTCGGAATTTACTATGAAAGATGCTTGGGATCACTTGCGGACGTATGTGATCCGGAATTCCACGAATCTGATCTTTAATGGATGTGTCGAAGAATACAGTTGAATCAGAAGCATGAAGGAGATTGACACGGTTGGGATAGTATAAAGAAGGATTGATATTTTGTGCCATGTAATCAAAGTACAAGGACATAAATCGGGTTTGAGAATTGAGCTCAACAAGCCTTTCGAAATTCGCAATTACTAACGGGTTCAAGATATCGCATCGGATGAGCAATCCATATGACAGGTCCCAAAATCGATTTTTCAGCGGAAGAACGCCCGCCAGCACTTCTAAACTCATCGTATGTGTCGAGTGCATGCAACCCAAAGCAATACGCAAACAACAATATTGGATTCGCTATAGTTTTATGAAATGTATGTTCGCAGCGGAGCGGAAACAGAAACTCCCGTACTCCATCACCGACAATATTGTTGTTTGGTACAGCCTGATCAGGTCTCCTGGGTGGGCACTCCACCATGTTCCGGTTTTTGTACGGAGAAAGTTGATCCTTTGTTGGCACTTCTGTTTCAGATACCTAATGTGACATCCCCAGGTTCCTTTAGAGTCGAACTAGACCCCGAGATATTTGAAAGTTGAAACCTGAGCAATAGTTTGACCCATTAATTGAAGCTGTAGTTGCGCTGGTTCACGCTTCCTTGAAAATACTAGCTCAGTTTTCTCCGTGGAGAACTCGATACCCAGCTGGAGGGCCCAAGCAGACAAATTGTCCAAAGTATCTTGCAATGGTCCTTGCAGATCGACGGCTTTGGGTCCTGTAATAGAGACCACGCCGTCATCTGCAAGCTGCCTTAGCGTGCAGGAATTGACAAGACATTCGTCAATGTCATTCACGTAAAAGTTATAGAGAAGGGGGCTTAGACATGAGCCCTGGGGAAGGCCCATGTAGCTAATTCTTGATGTCGATAAATCACCATGCGAAAAATGCATATGTTTTTCGGACAGCAAGTTTAGCAAAAAGTTGTTTAGAGTCGGTGAAAGACCATGCTGGTGCAGCTTCTCAGAAAGAACTGTGATAGAATCTGAATCAAAAGCCCCCTTTATATCTAGGAAAACTGATGCCATCTGCTCTTTGCTAGCATAAGCCATTTGAATTTCTGTTGAGAGCAACGCAAGACAGTCGTTCGTGCCTTTGCCTTTGCGGAAACCAAATTGTGTATCTGACAGTAAGCCATTTGCTTCAACCCAATTGTCGAGGCGAAACAAGATCATTTTCTCGAACAACTTTCGGATACAGGACAGCATCGCAATCGCTCGATACGAATTGTGGTCGGAGGCTGGTTTTCCTGGTTTCTGAATGGCGATGACCTTCACTTGCCTCCAGTCATGAGGGACAATATCACCCTCAAGAAACTTATTAAATAAATTCAACAAGCGTCTCTTGGCAGAGTCTGGCAGATTCTTTAACAAGTTAAATTTGATTCTGTCTTGCCCTGGGGCTTTATTGTTACTTGACAAGAGAGAAAGTGAGAACTCCACCATCGAAAACGGTGTTTCGTTCGCGTTATCGTGAGGGGACGCGGCGCGGTGGATCTTCTGTGTCGGGGCGGAATCCGGACAAACCTTCTTGGCAAAATTGAATATCCAACGGTTTGAATATTCCACGCTCTCGTTAGTACTGTTTCTGTTTCGTAAACGCCGGGCCGTACTCCAAAGAGTGCTCATCGATGCTTCTCTCGTTAGTCCGTCGACGAACCGGCGCCAGTAGCTACGTTTTTTGGCTTTCATCAAACTCTTCATGCGCGTTTCCGCCATCGCGTACTGTCGATAGCTAGCTGGCAGCCCGTCGTCCCGGAAGGTCTTATACGCAGCGGCCATCTCCGCGTACACGTCTGAGCACTCTTTGTCCCTCCATGGATTGGGAGGACGCCCGCGTGAGTTCCTGTCTGGTACGCGTTTAGTCTGAGCTTGAATCGCGGTATCGAGAATCAAGCCAGCCAGGAACCCGTACTCTTCCTCCGGAGGAAGCTCTTGTGTCGGTTCTACTTTTTCCGATATCGCGGACGCGTAGCTCTTTCAATCAATATTTCGTGTGAGGTCATACAAAACATTGATTGTATTCGGTGGCCCTGAACCGTTAGCAATATTAATTGCGATTGGCAGATGGTCGCTGCCGTGGGGATCATAGACTACCTTCCACATGCAATCTAACCGCAGCGATGTCGAGCAGAGGGACAGGTCCAAGGCGCTCGGACGCGCTGGAGGGGCAGGAATCCGTGTCATTTCACCCGTATTCAAAACGGTCATATTGAAGTTGTCGCAAAGCTCATGGAGTAGGGTAGATCGATTATCGTCATGAAGGCAACCCCATGCCGTGCCGTGGGAGTTGAAGTCACCTAAAACTAGCCTCGGTGCGGGGAGGAGTTCCACAATATCGCAAAGCCGTCGGTGGCTAACTGAGGCTCTAGGGGGAATGTAGGTGGAAGCAATGCAAAGGTCTTTGCCTTTTATTCTGGTTTGGCAAGCGACAACTTCAATGCCTGGTGTCGAGGGGAGGTCGATCCGATTGAAAGAATAGCACTTTTTGATCCCCAAAAGTACTCCTCCGTAAGAGTCTTCTCGATCCAAGCGAATAATATTAAAATCGTGGAAGTGTAGGGTTATTTCTGAAGTGAGCCATGTCTCGCATAGGGCAAATGCATCGCATTTCAAATTATTTAGTAAGATTTTAAACGAATCGATTTTCGGGATAATGCTTCTGCAATTCCACTGTAGAACAGTGATTAAATCCGTGACCTCGTTCGATGAATTAGCCATCGAGGGGCCATTTCGTAGTGAACTGCATCAAGAATGTTTTTACTGCGGGGAGAAATCTTATCAAAATGCTTTTAAGGGGGTCAGAAATATTTAAAGCTGTAAGAATCCTGTCCACAATGTCAGAGAAATTTATTAGGCCAGCGCTGTTTTCTTTCTCTGACTGAGATATGGGAACACTTGGGGTTTTTGATGTTCCTGGAAGTGCTAGGAACTCCTTTTCTGAGCTCAGGTTACTGAGGCCGGGAGCGACTTGGTTCGGTTTTGCACCAGTACTTCCTTGAGTAGTTATTTTAGGGGGGCCATGAAGAGACACCTTCTAGCCTTTACGAAGCTTGGAAGAAGAAATGTTCCTCCTTTTTCTATTGCTTCTAGGTACAGCAGATGTTCCCTCCTGGGGTTCATCACAGTCGCCTTCGTCAGTAGACAAGTTGGTATAGATGTTCGCAGAGACAGGTGGCGTGGCTATCTTAAGCATTTCTGCAAAAGATCGCTTAGAGCGTACCTGAAGAGAACGCTTAAGATTCTCCTCGCGCTGTTTGTACGCGGGACATGAAGGGAGTAGAGACACTTTTCGACATCTTTACCACAGGAATCATCCGCATGATTCCCACCGCATTTCCCACAACGGACTTTATTGCTACAATGGGAGGCTGTGTGTCCCAATTGTTTGCAATTAGTACAGTTCATGACCCGCGGCACAAAGAGGCGAACAGGTAGACGAACCTTGTCAAAGAGGAGCCGGCAAAGGTCACCCGATAAAAGTCTGAGTTGACCTATATTTTCTTGCCGTCAGCTGCGACTGATGCTGAATGCAAACGTTTGCATTCCAGTATCTCAGCTGGCTTAAGCATGGGGTCTTTGAAACAGCCAGTCCCATATTTTAGCAGGTCCTCGCAATTCAGACTCAAATCAGAAACGACCCCACTGACTTCAACCCTGCTAGCTGGAATATACACCCTGTACTCCTTCGTAAAGGGCTCATAGCCAGCAATATCGTTTGCCTGAGTTGAACTGTTAACAACCACCCGAAGCTTATCAGGGCGAATTTTCGATATTTCTGTTACGGCCGAATACCGATCCGTCAGAACCCGAGAAATCTGCAACAGATTCAAACACTTTTTTTCTTTGGTCCGAAAGAAGATCACAAATGGCCCGGTGGCCGAGCTCGGATATATCTTGAGCCGGGGAGCCGATTTTGTTTCGACGTCCATCTCACTTTGAGATGAACCGCCGTCAGGGGAAGTCATTTTTGCACGGGCCTATTGCCCAGTGCACGTTATTAAGACAACCAAGAAGGGGAAATGTAAACTAATACTTAGCTTGTGTAGGTAACGGTATCCAGACGGCTTACTAGAAGAACACTGCTTCACTTGGCACTGGCCGGCTAACGGTACTCAGAAACAGAAACACAAAAGAAGGGAAAAAATACTGAAACCTCAACTAGGCGTAGAGTGTGCGAATAACCTTGAACGCGGATTAACACTATTTGTCGCTATAGAGTGTACGGACCGATGACCAGCGATCCAGCGTGTAGTGATTGGACATGAGCCGAGACATCACGCGAATGAAATCCCGACCCACATCCAACCCCCTGAACCAAGGTTTCGTCGATACCTTAGAGATTATCGAATGTAGCCACCTTCCCAGTTCACCATTGCTCTATGCAGTTTGCCAACTTTCGAGGGTTCTCTGATGAGTGATACTAAAAAATTCGCTGAAGCTAATTGGTCTTTCATATATGTCACCTTGTAAAGCGCTCACCTTAGCTAAAGAGTCCGCTTCTTCATTACCTGGAATGGAGCAATGCGAGGGAACCCAAACTAAGGTAATCTTGTACGATCTTACAGACAAAGCACGCAGGCGCTCCCAGATTTTCCCCAGAAAATATGGAATGTGCTTTCTAGGTTTCATTGAACGGAGTGCCTCGATTGAGCTGAGGCTATCCGAGACAATAAAGTAATGATCGGTGGGCAAAGTATCAATGATCCCAAGGGTATACTGAATAGCAGCAAGTTCTGCGACGTAAACTGAAGCAGGATCATTGAGTTTGAATGAGGCGGTGAGGTTTTGATTGAATATACCGAAGCCAGTGGAGCCGTCGAGGCTTGACCCGTTGGTGTAAAACATCTAGTTGCAGTCGGCTTCTCGGAATTTACTATGAAAGATGCTTGGGATCACTTGCGGACGTATGTGATCCGGAATTCCACGAATCTGATCTTTAATGGATGTGTCGAAGAATACAGTTGAATCAGAAGCATGAAGGAGATTGACACGGTTGGGATAGTATAAAGAAGGATTGATATTTTGTGCCATGTAATCAAAGTACAAGGACATAAATCGGGTTTGAGAATTGAGCTCAACAAGCCTTTCGAAATTCGCAATTACTAACGGGTTCAAGATATCGCATCGGATGAGCAATCCATATGACAGGTCCCAAAATCGATTTTTCAGCGGAAGAACGCCCGCCAGCACTTCTAAACTCATCGTATGTGTCGAGTGCATGCAACCCAAAGCAATACGCAAACAACAATATTGGATTCGCTATAGTTTTATGAAATGTATGTTCGCAGCGGAGCGGAAACAGAAACTCCCGTACTCCATCACCGACAATATTGTTGTTTGGTACAGCCTGATCAGGTCTCCTGGGTGGGCACTCCACCATGTTCCGGTTTTTGTACGGAGAAAGTTGATCCTTTGTTGGCACTTCTGTTTCAGATACCTAATGTGACATCCCCAGGTTCCTTTAGAGTCGAACTAGACCCCGAGATATTTGAAAGTTGAAACCTGAGCAATAGTTTGACCCATTAATTGAAGCTGTAGTTGCGCTGGTTCACGCTTCCTTGAAAATACTAGCTCAGTTTTCTCCGTGGAGAACTCGATACCCAGCTGGAGGGCCCAAGCAGACAAATTGTCCAAGGTATCTTGCAATGGTCCTTGCAGATCGACGGCTTTGGGTCCTGTAATAGAGACCACGCCGTCATCTGCAAGCTGCCTTAGCGTGCAGGAATTGACAAGACATTCGTCAATGTCATTCACGTAAAAGTTATAGAGAAGGGGGCTTAGACATGAGCCCTGGGGAAGGCCCATGTAGCTAATTCTTGATGTCGATAAATCACCATGCGAAAAATGCATATGTTTTTCGGACAGCAAGTTTAGCAAAAAGTTGTTTAGAGTCGGTGAAAGACCATGCTGGTGCAGCTTCTCAGAAAGAACTGTGATAGAATCTGAATCAAAAGCCCCCTTTATATCTAGGAAAACTGATGCCATCTGCTCTTTGCTAGCATAAGCCATTTGAATTTCTGTTGAGAGCAACGCAAGACAGTCGTTCGTGCCTTTGCCTTTGCGGAAACCAAATTGTGTATCTGACAGTAAGCCATTTGCTTCAACCCAATTGTCGAGGCGAAACAAGATCATTTTCTCGAACAACTTTCGGATACAGGACAGCATCGCAATCGCTCGATACGAATTGTGGTCGGAGGCTGGTTTTCCTGGTTTCTGAATGGCGATGACCTTCACTTGCCTCCAGTCATGAGGGACAATATCACCCTCAAGAAACTTATTAAATAAATTCAACAAGCGTCTCTTGGCAGAGTCTGGCAGATTCTTTAACAAGTTAAATTTGATTCTGTCTTGCCCTGGGGCTTTATTGTTACTTGACAAGAGAGAAAGTGAGAACTCCACCATCGAAAACGGTGTTTCGTTCGCGTTATCGTGAGGGGACGCGGCGCGGTGGATCTTCTGTGTCGGGGCGGAATCCGGACAAACCTTCTTGGCAAAATTGAATATCCAACGGTTTGAATATTCCACGCTCTCGTTAGTACTGTTTCTGTTTCGTAAACGCCGGGCCGTACTCCAAAGAGTGCTCATCGATGTTTCTCTCGTTAGTCCGTCGACGAACCGGCGCCAGTAGCTACGTTTTTTGGCTTTCATCAAACTCTTCATGCGCGTTTCCGCCATCGCGTACTGTCGATAGCTAGCTGGCAGCCCGTCGTCCCGGAAGGTCTTATACGCAGCGGCCATCTCCGCGTACACGTCTGAGCACTCTTTGTCCCTCCATGGATTGGGAGGACGCCCGCGTGAGTTCCTGTCTGGTACGCGTTTAGTCTGAGCTTGAATCGCGGTATCGAGAATCAAGCCAGCCAGGAACCCGTACTCTTCCTCCGGAGGAAGCTCTTGTGTCGGTTCTACTTTTTCCGATATCGCGGACGCGTAGCTCTTTCAATCAATATTTCGTGTGAGGTCATACAAAACATTGATTGTATTCGGTGGCCCTGAACCGTTAGCAATATTAATTGCGATTGGCAGATGGTCGCTGCCGTGGGGATCATAGACTACCTTCCACATGCAATCTAACCGCAGCGATGTCGAGCAGAGGGACAGGTCCAAGGCGCTCGGACGCGCTGGAGGGGCAGGAATCCGTGTCATTTCACCCGTATTCAAAACGGTCATATTGAAGTTGTCGCAAAGCTCATGGAGTAGGGTAGATCGATTATCGTCATGAAGGCAACCCCATGCCGTGCCGTGGGAGTTGAAGTCACCTAAAACTAGCCTCGGTGCGGGGAGGAGTTCCACAATATCGCAAAGCCGTCGGTGGCTAACTGAGGCTCTAGGGGGAATGTAGGTGGAAGCAATGCAAAGGTCTTTGCCTTTTATTCTGGTTTGGCAAGCGACAACTTCAATGCCTGGTGTCGAGGGGAGGTCGATCCGATTGAAAGAATAGCACTTTTTGATCCCCAAAAGTACTCCTCCGTAAGAGTCTTCTCGATCCAAGCGAATAATATTAAAATCGTGGAAGTGTAGGGTTATTTCTGAAGTGAGCCATGTCTCGCATAGGGCAAATGCATCGCATTTCAAATTATTTAGTAAGATTTTAAACGAATCGATTTTCGGGATAATGCTTCTGCAATTCCACTGTAGAACAGTGATTAAATCCGTGACCTCGTTCGATGAATTAGCCATCGAGGGGCCATTTCGTAGTGAACTGCATCAAGAATGTTTTTACTGCGGGGAGAAATCTTATCAAAATGCTTTTAAGGGGGTCAGAAATATTTAAAGCTGTAAGAATCCTGTCCACAATGTCAGAGAAATTTATTAGGCCAGCGCTGTTTTCTTTCTCTGGCTGAGATATGGGAACACTTGGGGTTTTTGATGTTCCTGGAAGTGCTAGGAACTCCTTTTCTGAGCTCAGGTTACTGAGGCCGGGAGCGACTTGGTTCGGTTTTGCACCAGTACTTCCTTGAGTAGTTATTTTAGGGGGGCCATGAAGAGACACCTTCTAGCCTTTACGAAGCTTGGAAGAAGAAATGTTCCTCCTTTTTCTATTGCTTCTAGGTACAGCAGATGTTCCCTCCTGGGGTTCATCACAGTCGCCTTCGTCAGTAGACAAGTTGGTATAGATGTTCGCAGAGACAGGTGGCGTGGCTATCTTAAGCATTTCTGCAAAAGATCGCTTAGAGCGTACCTGAAGAGAACGCTTAAGATTCTCCTCGCGCTGTTTGTACGCGGGACATGAAGGGAGTAGAGACACTTTTCGACATCTTTACCACAGGAATCATCCGCATGATTCCCACCGCATTTCCCACAACGGACTTTATTGCTACAATGGGAGGCTGTGTGTCCCAATTGTTTGCAATTAGTACAGTTCATGACCCGCGGCACAAAGAGGCGAACAGGTAGACGAACCTTGTCAAAGAGGAGCCGGCAAAGGTCACCCGATAAAAGTCTGAGTTGACCTATATTTTCTTGCCGTCAGCTGCGACTGATGCTGAATGCAAACGTTTGCATTCCAGTATCTCAGCTGGCTTAAGCATGGGGTCTTTGAAACAGCCAGTCCCATATTTTAGCAGGTCCTCGCAATTCAGACTCAAATCAGAAACGACCCCACTGACTTCAACCCTGCTAGCTGGAATATACACCCTGTACTCCTTCGTAAAGGGCTCATAGCCAGCAATATCGTTTGCCTGAGTTGAACTGTTAACAACCACCCGAAGCTTATCAGGGCGAATTTTCGATATTTCTGTTACGGCCGAATACCGATCCGTCAGAACCCGAGAAATCTGCAACAGATTCAAACACTTTTTTTCTTTGGTCCGAAAGAAGATCACAAATGGCCCGGTGGCCGAGCTCGGATATATCTTGAGCCGGGGAGCCGATTTTGTTTCGACGTCCATCTCACTTTGAGATGAACCGCCGTCAGGGGAAGTCATTTTTGCACGGGCCTATTGCCCAGTGCACGTTATTAAGACAACCAAGAAGGGGAAATGTAAACTAATACTTAGCTTGTGTAGGTAACGGTATCCAGACGGCTTACTAGAAGAACACTGCTTCACTTGGCACTGGCCGGCTAACGGTACTCAGAAACAGAAACACAAAAGAAGGGAAAAAATACTGAAACCTCAACTAGGCGTAGAGTGTGCGAATAACCTTGAACGCGGATTAACACTATTTGTCGCTATAGAGTGTACGGACCGATGACAAAAGACTTCTATATCGTCTGAGTGCTCGATAACGAATGTTCTATCCGGGTTGTGCTTCCGAAAGTAAGGTTTTTGGCGAAGCTAGTTTAATGCGGCTACGCCGCATAGCCGAGTCCAAGGATCCGAAGCTGTACTTGTCCTTGTACTTGTCATCAGAAACGCAAGCGAACCTGTGATCCACTCGTTTGCCCGGTATACTCAAACATAGGGGCTATACCTAGTTCAAGTCCGACTGAACGGCAGCGAAGTCGGACAGCACCCAATTGAAACGATGTGGCGTAGCCACATTAGGCAGTGACAATAATTTAATTTTTGCCGATAAGTACAATCCTATTGTTACTAAATAAAACGGGTGTATCCCATTAGGCATAAATACGTTAGGCATACGTACGTTTGGCATAATGGACGTTAGGCATAAAGACGTTAGGCATAATGGACGTTAGGCATAATATACGTCAGGCATAATGACGTTAGGCATAATGGACGATTGGCATAATGGACGTTAGGTATAAATTATTCTGTATCAGTTAGAGGGGTTTATTTTTCGGTGGGTTTGGCCTCGAGTAGTACGAGCCTGTATGGTTTTTAGTAGAATTACACTCAATAAATAAATCACTCTGATTTTAAGTGATTATTCACGTAAATGAATAATTTTCACCTTTCGAAACATATCACGTGGTTCCTGTAAACCACATCTGACATACTAGAACCTATGTGATTTACACATATCCTTTAAGTGATGCGACAGTCAATCAAGAAGAAATGAAATGAATTCCACTCTGTTGAATTTTTCAATGTTAGTTTTTTATTTCGATTATAGAGGTTTTTACGTTAAGGTCATTCGCCTCTTCGGGTTAGAAAAATCTCTTAAGAAACATCTCTAACCTTATGTGCGGGGTTGGGATTCGAAGCCAGGTGGGCTGCGTACAAGGCAATCGATTTACCAACTACGAACGTAAGTTTTGCTTTTTGTTCAATTACACTGTGGCAATTGATATTTTTTTTGTAATTCAGGGCCTTTCACTAGTGTGGACTTGGTGAAGTAGAAAACATCAGGGGCAGCAGCAATATTATAAATTTTAATGTAAAAAGTTCCATATAAGTTAATTTCTTGACGGAGCACCTTGGGCGATAAATTTAGCATATTAAAAATTGAGAAAAATCAGAATAACCCGTTTTATATTTGGAACGTAAAATATTCGAAAATAATTACATTGGGATGGTTATAATAAACCTAAAATCTATGTGGGGTATCATGTGGTTGTTACGTTTAGGTTAACGTATTTGTCATATTCTGCTTCATATAATTTTTACGTGAATTTACGTTAGTAGGTATGAACACATAACTTTTATCGGGAGAGCCACTACGCATATTTTACGCGGCCGGTATTATTTATGTGAAAAGTGGGGTGGATTAAATTTATGTATGTTTTCACGTAGAAATAACATGATTTATGTTGTGAGTGTACTCTGGAAGCTGATCAAACACGATCAACATTTTATCCTGCTGCATGTACTTGAAAAAACCTTTGCTCCAAGCAGCCCGAATGCTTAGTATGCGAAAACTCAGCTTGCGTTGATTTTTCGACATACAACCGATAAAATAAAAATGACTAAAATAGGCCCTACACTCTTGTTTAAGGTCGATCTTATTTGTAATAGGGTATAAATAACTTAGATTAGTTCTTACATACATGCATGGTGTAATTGTCCAAGAAGAAAATATATGCTTTGAAGACTAGTTTGAAGAACAGCTCACGAAAGAAAGAATGATGCATTTTATCATTCATTTAACGAATGTGCGAATCTTGCTGCTTCTATATCGATTATCTCCCAGATTATTCAGTTCAATGATTATATTCTTAAGGACATCAAAGATAGAACTACGGAAATTGTCTGATACGAGGGAGAGCTTTTTCGAATACTGTGACGAGTTACCGAAAAAAATAAGGTATCGTCACAAACAAAACATTCCTAGCCTAATGGTGATACTGTCCACAATGCTGCAAGTTTCTATAGGTCCCAAAACGTAATTTTTGTTCATTATTTGCTTTAGTTTTCAATATTTGGATGCATTTGTATTGGTAATACATTTAATAGCCTTGATATGAGCTTGAACCAAAACTGTTCATTTAAATGAAGATAGCATCCAGTTCATCCATGGAAAAAGTAAAAAATATTTTTATTCTATGTTATTCTTCATTTTTCAGTCTCTCGTTAAAGCTATACGAAGGCATGGCATAGCTTTAGCCCGAAAAACGAGCATAAGATTAAAATCTCTAAAATAGAGAAAGCCTTGTGACTACTTTTATATTTTTGTGAATTATGCCTAACCTACATTATGCCTAACGTATATTATGCCAACCGTCCATTATGCCTAACGTCCATTATGCCTACCTTCGTACGTATGTATGCCTAACGTACTTATGCCAAACGTATTTATGCCTAACGTCGCGCACCCAAATAAAACATTGTTAATGCATGAGGGTTTTGAGAGGGGAAGTACAAGAGGAAGCCCATGCAAAGCTTATGGGAGCTTCCGTGATGGTAAACTGGCATCCATGGTTGCTAGTTTTACTGTTTTTCTCTCCGCTAGTCTGTTATATAAATTGTCTGTAGAAAAAAAAACCTATTTTAATCCACCTAGCGGTGCAATTGTGCCTTTCTCAATCATGAATCACGAGAATGTGTGCGTTGTTTATATTCATTAAAAACTTTTAAATGCATATATTACATTTTATTATTATACATCACATGACAACTATATACAGGAAAATAAATCATTATTCGAGTTCTAAAATTTTGAAAAACAAAAAACAGCCACGGTAATATTGAACTGAAAAACCTATTTTAATCCACCTAGCGGTGCAATTGTGCCTTTCTCAATCATGAATCACGAGAATGTGTGCGTTGTTTATATTCATTGAAAACTTTTAAATGCATATATTACATTTTATTATTATACATCACATGACAACTATATACAGGAAAATAAATCATTATTCGAGTTCTAAAATTTTGAAAAACAAAAAACAGCCACGGTAATATTGAACTGAAAACCTGTTTTAATCCACCTAGAGGTGCAATTGTGCCTTTCTCATTTCTCCAAACTATGATTTAATAGCTGGTTCGTACAATATAACTTTATGGAAATGTCTTTCATTCTTATTACACTTGGTAAGTATATATAAGAGCACCTTTTTGCATTCATCGCGGTATCGGTTTGAATCGGAGTTTTCTATGTGATCGACCTCCACAACCCGTAACTCCGGTGCTGGAAGTCGGATGGAGATGAAATTTAATATCAGTTTCTGGGGACGCAACACCTTTCATTTGAGACTAAGTTGAGCAAATCTAGCCATTTTCGAGAAACCAATATAACCGTTATTCTGACTTTGGATGCTTCCGGATCCGTCGATGGTGGCCAGTGTGGCCAAAGAGACTTTGAATGACTGTTGGGGACCTAGATCTACAAATTCAACAGTTGTGTTTACATTTTGGAAAAAAAATCACCTTTTTACATTCATCGCAGAATTCGTTAGAATCGGGATTTGCTGCGTGATCGTACGTATCACCCTGTAATTCAGGAACCAGAACTCGGATCCACACAAAATTCAACAGCAGCTGATGGACCTTTCATTTAAAATTAAGTTTGTCAAAATCGGTTCAGAAAATTCCGAGAAACTGATTTGGAAAAATCAACAAATTTTGTTTTGTAACCATACTCTTCAACTCGTAATTCGGAACAAGATGTCGGTTGAAAATGAAATTCAATAGCAACCTATGGGAATATTATACCTTTCATTTGAATCTTAGTTTGTAAAAATCGGTTCAGCCATCTTCGAGTAACCGAGAAGGGGCGGCTACGCAATACTCAACTGCATATTTTGCCTTCCATTTGAGACTTGGTTTGAGAAAATCGGTTCAGTCATCACCGATGAACCGATGTGACTTTAATTGTGGAATATGCCCGGAATTCCGGAATCGTCGATAGTGGACAATATATTCAAAGAATGTTTGATTGGCAATCAGTGATCTAGATCTACGATTAGAAGTAATTTGGTGACCATTTCAATAGTTTTTGGCCTCTGAGGTATTACGATTGTACCGATTTATATGGGAAATTCCAGTGTATCCTAACACCCCTGTAACTCCGGAAGCAAGAGTCAGAACCGAATGAAATTCAGCAACAGTCAATGGCATTACTGTATCTTTCATTTGAAATTAAGTTCGTAAAAATCGGTAGAGAATTCGTTGTGGAATGGGTGTGATATTAGCTTAGGAACTTGGCGGGTTCCCCGAGGGCGTCATGAACCGTCATAGGTGGCCAATGTGGTCAAAGCTGCTTTGATTGATCATTAGTGATCCAGACCCGCAAACTAGAGTAATGTTACATCAATTTTAATATGTTTTACATCATTTGAACATTATGGTGGTACCAGTTTATATGGGAATTTGCTGTGTGACCGCACTCTTCAACCCGTAACTCCGGAACCGGAAGTCGGATCAACTAAAAATTCAATAGCAGGAGCGTTATACCTTTCAGATGAAACTAAGTTTGCGAAAATCGGTTCAGCCATCTCTGAGAAAATTGTGTGAGTTTAAATGACACACATACACACACACATACATAAACTCCGCTAGCGAATGACGGATCTCAATAGTAGCACGTCTGTAATAACATATGTACATGGAACTATTGAGAACCAGAGCTACAGGTCCAAAGCCCTGGTAAAGGAGGATGGTTGTGATGATCCGGGCCGAGATCACCACGTAAAGCAAGGTAGGGCATAACCCCAATTCCAAGACGTGAAGCGACCCGTGCCGAGGGATGAGTGATCGAGGGGGTGAAAAAGATGCTCGATCGTTAACGGAGCCTGTGGGGTACCTGGCCAACCCCCACAGTAAGCGTCCCTTACCACGCTAATGCGGAGCTCTGGCGTGGCGGACATATATTTCTCGCGCTACTCGTGGGACTATACATGGAGGTAAATAAAAATAAAAACAAACAGACGGAGGTGCCAAACCCCTTCGCAAGATGTGGTTTGGCGAGGTCTCCCCCCCGTGGGGAGAGTAGTGGAGCGATGAGTGCTGCACCCGAAAGCACCAGTGACCCCCCAGCAGCGGTAGGCAATATCCCTACCAATGCATCGGAGGGGCCAATAGCTGCGATGCGCAAAGTAGCGAAGCAACTCGATTCTATAATCGACTTCGCTAGCGCAAAACAGAACATAGCCAAGGAGTTGAAGTTAAGCCTTCTGGAGCTCCGAAAAGCTGTTCGTGTCGCAAGACAGGAACAGCAGGCCTATGTTGAGAGGGTGGAATGTCGGGAGAGGCCCGGCAGAGAAACCCTGACAGTGGCCTCCAATAGGGAGGAAAGAGAGAAGGTCGATAGAGGTTCACAGACAGTGGCCTTTACCTTCTACGGAGCAGCCACGTCGATCGGAGCGGCGACCGAGTTCCCCTCGAAGGGAAAAGGAAAGGGCAATCGCAAGACGGCATCGAATGCGAAGCGCCCTAGGAAGTCGCCAGGAGAGGGTGCCAAAACCGACACCACTCGGCGTGCAACCGTCAAGGTCAAACGCCGCCTGGGTGAGGTAAGCGAGGGCGAGAGTGACCTCGCTGTGGAGAGCGATGGTACCAGCAACCCGGCACGACCGGGGCAGGGGGGCTCAAACCCCTGGACGCTGGTTACCAAGAAAAAGCCGGCACCGAAACCGGAGGTACCGCGGCCTGCGAGGAAGGCCAAGGACAGAGGCGAAGCCTTGTGGTTAAAAACCGACAAGGACAAATACGCCGATGTCCTTAAATCGATGAAGGCGGCCGAAAATCTCTCGGCCCTTGGGCAGGATGTGCGTAGCGTAAGACGCACCAATACGGGAGAGATGCTCCTGGTGCTGAAGCGAGGCGCACAATCAAGTGCAGTATATAAGGCCTTGGCCCAAGAGGTCCTTAGTGAGGGCGCCCAAATCAGGTCGCTAGGTGCGGAAACAACTCTCCAGTGCAAGCACTTGGACGAGTTCACGACCGCAGAAGACGTCGTCGCAGCCGTCAAGGAGCAATGCGGCGTCACAATCGAGCGGGCCTCTGTGCGATTGAGGGACGGACCCTCTGGCACCCAAGTAGCCTACCTCAGGCTACTGAATGCGGATGCCAAAAAGGTAACCGAGAAAGGGAAGCTGAAGATCGGCTGGTCGGTATGCCCTATTAGTATACCCCAGCCGCCTTCAGTGGACAGGTGCTATCGGTGCCTAGAATCCGGCCATAAAGCTTACGAATGCAAAGGCATAGACAGGAGCAAGCTATGTCGTCGTTGCGGCGAGGAGGGGCATAAAGAGCGGGGGTGCACTAAAGCATATAAGTGCCTTATCTGCACCGCTAAGAAGCAAGCCCATAAACATGCTATGGGCGGACCTTCGTGTCCCTTCGGCGAGTTAAATAAGAAGAAGCCGTGAGAGTCACACAGCTAAATCTTAACCATTGTGCAGCAGCCCAACAGCTGCTGTGGCAGTCGGTCTCGGAGTCGAGGACAGATGTCGCCCTCTTATCAGACCCGTACAGCATCCCTGCCGGCAACGGCAATTGGGTGTCGGACGGGTCTGGAATGGTGGCAATCTGTTCAACGGGAAGGTTCCCGGTTCAAGAGGTAATACACCCCTCCGCCGAGGGTGTGGCGATTGCCAAGATCAATGGTGTGTTCTATTGCAGCTGCTACGCCCCACCAAGGTGGCCAATAGAACAGTTCTACCAGATGATCGACAGGCTCTCGTCGGACCTCGTGGGCCGGAAACCGGTAGTAATAGCGGGAGACTTCAACGCTTGGGCAGTGGAGTGGGGCAGCCGCTGTACAAATAGCAGGGGTCAAGCGCTAATGGAAGCGTTTGCGAAACTCGATACTGTGCTAGCTAATGATGGCTCCGCTAGTACATTCCGTAGAAACGGAGTGGAGGCGTGGATTGATTTGACCTTTGCCAGCCCGAGTCTGGCTCCAGGCATGGAATGGAGGGTAGACGAAGGCTACACCCATAGCGATCATTTAGCAATCCGCTTTAAGATCAACTATGGTGTGCAGCATCCGAGGGCGGGAGATCCCTGTCAGGTACGCGGGTGGAAGTCCAATCACTTCGACAGCGAAGCTTTCACCGCGGCTCTGGGACTGGAGGCCAACACCGACAGTCTAAGCGGGGATGCGCTGGTAACTGTTCTATCACGCGCGTGCGACGCCACTATGCCGAGAAAAACACTGCCAAGAAACGGTAGATGCCCGGTATACTGGTGGAGTGCCGAGATTGCAGCTCTACGGTCAGCCTGTCTCAGAGCTAGACGTAGGATGCAAAGAGCTCGCACCGAGGATGCAAGAGAGAACCGCCGTGAAGTGTTTCGAGCTGCGAAATTAGCCCTTAACAAGGCTATTAAAAGCAGCAAGAGAGCGTGTTTCGACAACCTGTGTGAGAGTGCCAACGCGAATCCGTGGGGTGACGCCTACCGGATTATGATGGCCAAGACCAAAGGGGGCTCCTCACCCCCAGAACGGTCTCCGGACCGGTTGGCAACGATTATCGAAGTACTCTTCCCGTCTCGAGCCACAAGCCCCTGGCCACCTGCACTACGAGACAGTGCGGGCACAGTGACGAACGAAGAACTACTCGCAGTGGCTAAATCCCTAGCAATGAACAAAGCTCCAGGGCCGGATGGAGCTCCGAACAACGCTCTCAAGGCAGCGATCATAGCGAACCCGAACATGTTCAGGCTAGCTATGCAGAGATGCCTTGACGAGTGCCGTTTCCCCGATAGATGGAAAAGGCAGAAACTGGTGCTGTTGCCGAAGCCCGGGAAGCCGCCAGGCGACCCATCGGCGTACAGACCAATCTGTCTGATAGACACGACTGGCAAACTGCTTGAGAGGATCATCCTCAACAGGCTCACCCCGTACGCGGAAGGTACGGACGGTCTGTCAAGCAACCAGTTTGGCTTTCGGAAGGGTAAGTCCACAGTGGACGCTCTCAACTCAGTGATAAATACTGCTGAGATAGTGATCCAACGAAAAAGGCGAGGTATTCGATACTGTGCGTTAGTGACACTTGACGTGAAGAACGCATTCAACAGCGCAAGCTGGGATGCCATCGCGCTCTCGTTACACCGGCTTAGCCTACCGGTGGGTCTGTACCGGATCCTGGAAAGTTACTTCCAAAACCGCGTACTGCTATACGAGACCGATGCCGGTCAGAAAAGGGTTCCGATTACCGCCGGAGTCCCGCAGGGCTCGATCCTAGGCCCGGTGCTATGGAACCTCATCTATGACGGGGTTCTGAGACTGAAGTTCCCTCCTGGGGTCAAGATCGTCGGCTTTGCCGACGACGTAACCTTGGAGGTCTATGGGGAGTCAATCCCTGAGGTAGAACTAACCGCAGAACACGCGATTAGCACGGTGGAGGAATGGATGAGCGCGAGAGGCCTGGAGCTCGCTCATCATAGGACGGAGGTAGTTATCGTCAACAACCGCAAGTCGGCACAACATGCAGTTATCCATGTGGGAGAAGTCGCGATCACTTCACAGCGAAGTCTGAAGTCTCTCGGAGTCATTATAGACGACAAGCTGACCTTCGGCAGCCATGTCGACTATACGTGCAAGAGAGCGTCGACTGCTGTTGCGGCACTATCGAGAATGATGTCCAACAGCTCAAAGGTGTGCGCCAGTAGACGTAGGTTACTGGCAGGCGTTGCCGTATCTATCCTCAGGTACGGCGGCCCGTCATGGTCAAGAGCACTGAGGGTAACCAGTTACCTACAGAAACTGGAGAGCACCTACCGCGTGATGTGCCTCAGAGTGATATCTGCCTACCGCACGGTATCACACGATGCATCCTGCGTGATAGCGAGCATGATGCCAGTCGGGCTGGTCATTCGGGAAGATGAGGAGTGCTTTGAGCTATGTGGAAATAGGGGAGCCCACGAGCGCACCAGGGTGACCTCGGTCGCCAGATGGCAGCGTGAGTGGGACAACTCCTCGAAAGGTAGGCGGACCCACCGGCTGATACCTAGCATATCGAGCTGGGTGGGAAGACCCCATGGGGAAGTTCACTTCCACCTGACACAATTCCTGTCAGGCCATGGCTGTTTCCGTCAGTACCTCCACAGGTTCGGGCACGCGGAGGTCCCAGTCTGCCCGGACTGCCCAGGTGTAGATGAAACTGCCGAACACATACTGTTCGTATGTCATCGGTTCGACGTCGAAAGAAGAGCAATGCTTGACGTCTGTGGCTGAGACACAACCCCGGATACCCTTATTCAGCGGATGTGTCAAACGGTGGAGAAGTGGAACGCAGTCTCGGCTGCTACCATCCAGATTGCCAGTAGGCTACAGGTAATCTGGCGAACCGAGCAACAGACGGCGGGCACGGCTAACTAGTGATTGGTTAGTTGGAGCGAAAAAGGCCAAGCGCAAAATAAGAGAGTGAATGGTCTGTTCATGCCGAGGTAGGTTGGCGCAGCGAATGGCAACCGCGTAAGGGGTAAACCCAGCCACCCCGAAGCAAGACAGAAGAGTGAGTGTATAGGCGTATAAGTGGACTGCCTCATGCCAAGACGGAAGGGTCGTAGCGTAGTGTGTTGGAACTAAGCTATCGATGCCTCATGGCGTGGCAGAGGAGTGAAAGGGTGAGCATCCAAGTCAGTCTCACACTGCATGTTAAGGGTGAGCATAAAAGTCAGCCTCACAGGTTGGTAGAGGCTAGCACAAAAGTCAGCCTAGCAAGGAATGAAAAAGGTGAGCACAAAAGTCAGCCTCGCATGGTATGTCAGAAGTGGGGCCTAAGAAAAATGTCCCACATGGGATGCCAGAGGGAGTGACAAAGGTACAATAGAGTGGCACGATTGAGAGTGAATCAGGTGATAGGGTGAGCACCCAAGTCAGCCTCACATGGATGGGTAGGGCGAGCACAAAAGTAAGCCTAGCAAGGAATGAGTAAGGTGAGCACACAAGTCAGCCTCGCATGGAACGTAAAAGGTGAGCACAAAAGTCAGCCTCATGTGGGAGTGTTTGAGAGTGAATCAAAGTGTGATTGAGAGAGCACCCAAGTAAGCCTCATACAGGATGTATGATCGCGTGAGTGAGAGTGAATGAGTACATTTAGTACAGCCATCCCCCCAGAAGTAATACCGAGAGGTAGTTCCTGGGAGGAATGATGGCGGAGCCCAATGGAGTTTAGTCGGTATTAATGGCTGGACACCATTCGAGTCCGACACGCCCCCAGTGCACCCCGTGTGGTAGATTGGACCCTACCGTTAGCACGTGTACTGGGCTAGGACATAAAGGTCTTCTCCATTGTAAAAAAAAAACACACACACATACATACACACACACAGACATTTGCCGATCTCGACGAACTGAATCGAATGGTGTATGATACTCGGCCCTCCGGGCCTCGGTTAAAAAGTCGATTTTTACAGTGATTGCATAGCCTTTCTTTATATGAGAAAGGCAAAAAGGTGCGAAATCGGCAGTCCCAAAAAGTCGATTTTTATAAAAAAAATTTTTTTCGAGATAACATAAAATCTCGACGTTTCATGCATTTTAAAGATGTTTGGCATCAAAAATACGAATTCGATTTCTGAAATTTCATGGGGTCCCCCCTTTGGAAAAAAAATTTGAGTTCCGGCTTATATGGGAATTTCATATGTGACCGGACGATTTAGTCTATATTTCCGGACCCATATAAGCGATCCGTACGAAATTTTATAGACATCTGTGGGGATAATATAGCTATCATTTGGGACTAAGTTTGTGAAAATCGGCCCAACCATTTCCGAGAAACTGATATGAGTTTGCTAGTTATGAAAGATGGCCGCTTTTCCCGGGCACTTCCGGAACCGTCTATGGTGGTCAATGTAGTCAACGAAAGTTTGTTTGGCCGTCGGTGACCTAGAACTGCAAAGTTAATTTATTTGAGAGACATTTTAGCGAAATTTTTACCTTTTTTGCTTCCATCGGAGTATCGGTTTGAATCACAATTTGCTATGTGATCGCACGCCACAACCCGTAACTCCGGAACCGGAAGTCGGTTGGGGATAAATTTTAATAGCCATTTACGGGGAAGCAACATCTTTCATTTGAGACTAAGTTTGGTTGATTCGGTCTAGCCACCTCCGAGAAACCGATGTGACTGTTAGTCTGAATTTGGATACTTCCGCCGGGGCTTCCGTAACCGATGATGGTGGCCAATGTGACCAAAGAGACTTTGAATGGCTGTTAATGACCTAGTACTACAAATCGAAGCAGTTGTGGTCACATTTTGGAAAAATTTTCACCATTATACATTCATTGCAGAATTTCTTAAAATCGACATTTTCTGCGTGATCGTACTCATCACCCTGTAATTCCGGAACCGGAAGTCGGATCCATTAGAAATTCAATAGCAGCCTATGGGAACGTTGCACCTTTCATTTGGGACTAAGTTTGTAAAAATCGGTTCATCCCTCTCTGAGAAAAGTGAGTGAGATTGTGTTCGCGTACACACACACACAGACGCACATACACACACACACACATACACACACATACATACACACACAGACATTTGCCGAACTCGACGAACTGAATCGAATGGTATATGTCACTCGGCCCTCCGGGCCTCCGTTAAAAAGTCGGTTTTCAGAGCAATTGCAATACCTTTCTATTGAGAAAGGCAAAAAGGTGCGAAATCGGCAAAGTCCCAAAAAGTCGATTTTTATAAAAAAAAATTTTTCGAGATAACATAAAATCTCGACGTTTCATGCATTTTAAAGATGTTTGGCATCAAAAATACGAATTCGATTTCTGAAATTTCATGGGGTCCCCCCTTTGAAAAAAAATTTGAGTTCCGGCTTATATGGGAATTTCATGTGTGATCGGACCGTTCAGTCTATATTTCCGGAACCATACAAGCGGTCCGTGCGAAATTTTACAGGCATCTGTGGGGATAATATAGCTATCATTTGGGACTAAGTTTGTGAAAATCGGCCCAACCATTTCCGAGAAACTGATATGAGTTTGCTAGTTATGAAAGATGGCCGCTTTTCCCGGGCACTTCCGGAACCGTCTATGGTGGTCAATGTAGTCAACGAAAGTTTGTTTGGCCGTCGGTGACCTAGAACTGCAAAGTTAAGTTATTTGAGAGACATTTTAGCGAAATTTTTACCTTTTTTGCTTCCATCGGGGTATCGGTTTGAATCACAATTTGATATGTGATCGCACGCCACAACCCGTAACTCCGGAACCGGAAGTCGGTTGGGGATAAAATTTAATAGCCATTTACGGGGACGCAACATCTTTCATTTGAGACTAAGTTTGGTTGATTCGGTCTAGTCACCTCCGAGAAACCGATGTGACTGTTAGTCTGAATTTGGATACTTCCGCCGGGACTTCCGGAACCGATGATGGTGGCCAATGTGACCAAAGAGACTTTGAATGGCTGTTAATAACCTAGTACTACAAATCGAAGCAGTTGTGGTCACATTTTGGAAAAATTTTCACCATTATACATTCATTGCAGAATTTCTTAAAATCGACATTTTCTGCGTGATCGTACTCATCACCCTGTAATTCCGGAACCGGAAGTCGGATCCATTAGAAATTCAATAGCAGCCTATGGGAACGTTGCACCTTTCATTTGGGACTAAGTTTGTAAAAATCGGTTCATCCATCTCTGAGAAAAGTGAGTGAGATTGTGTTCGCGTACACACACACACACACACAGCCGCACATACACACACATACATACACACACATACATACACACAGACATTTGCCGAACTCGACGAACTGAATCGAATGGTATATGTCACTCGGCCCTCCGGGCCTCCGTTAAAAAGTCGGTTTTCAGAGCAATTGCAATACCTTTCTATTGAGAAAGGCAAAAAGGTGCGAAATCGGCAAAGTCCCAAAAAGTCGATTTTTATAAAAAAAATTTTTTTCGAGATAACATAAAATCTCGACGTTTCATGCATTTTAAAGATGTTTGGCATCAAAAATACGAATTCGATTTCTGAAATTTCATGGGGTCCCCCCTTTGGAAAAAAAATTTGAGTTCCGGCTTATATGGGAATTTCATATGTGACCGGACGATTTAGTCTATATTTCCGGACCCATATAAGCGATCCGTACGAAATTTTATAGACATCTGTGGGGATAATATAGCTATCATTTGGGACTAAGTTTGTGAAAATCGGCCCAACCATTTCCGAGAAACTGATATGAGTTTGCTAGTTATGAAAGATGGCCGCTTTTCCCGGGCACTTCCGGAACCGTCTATGGTGGTCAATGTAGTCAACGAAAGTTTGTTTGGCCGTCGGTGACCTAGAACTGCAAAGTTAATTTATTTGAGAGACATTTTAGCGAAATTTTTACCTTTTTTGCTTCCATCGGAGTATCGGTTTGAATCACAATTTGCTATGTGATCGCACGCCACAACCCGTAACTCCGGAACCGGAAGTCGGTTGGGGATAAATTTTAATAGCCATTTACGGGGAAGCAACATCTTTCATTTGAGACTAAGTTTGGTTGATTCGGTCTAGCCACCTCCGAGAAACCGATGTGACTGTTAGTCTGAATTTGGATACTTCCGCCGGGGCTTCCGGAACCGATGATGGTGGCCAATGTGACCAAAGAGACTTTAAATGGCTGTTAATGACCTAGTACTACAAATCGAAGCAGTTGTGGTCACATTTTGGAAAAATTTTCACCATTATACATTAATTGCAGAATTTCTTAAAATCGACGTTTTCTGCGTGATCGTACTCATCACCCTGTAATTCCGGAACCGGAAGTCGGATCCATTAGAAATTCAATAGCAGCCTATGGGAACGTTGCACCTTTCATTTGGGACTAAGTTTGTAAAAATCGGTTCATCCATCTCTGAGAAAAGTGAGTGAGATTGTGTTCGCGTACACACACACAGACGCACATACACACACACATACATACACACACACATACATACACACACATACATACACACACAGACATTTGCCGAACTCGACGAACTGAATCGAATGGTATATGTCACTCGGCCCTCCGGGCCTCCGTTAAAAAGTCGGTTTTCAGAGCAATTGCAATACCTTTCTATTGAGAAAGGCAAAACCGTACAGTTTCTACGATTTGTATCAGCCTTCGCGGGCACTACTGCAACTCAATTATACCGCTGTCACTCCACTCGGAATCTGGAACAGACTATGAAAAATGCTGTATCCGTTTCCGGAATCAGTTGCTATTGTGTTTAAGCTGGAATGTACTCAGGATTTCTATTCGATTTCCGGACGGTTAATCCGGGCTATCACTCTGGCCATCAAAGTTAGGTTGAGTATTACCACGACCCAGAGCAGAGTGCTATAGGTCATGGCAGACAAGTGGTTACGACTGTCGCTGTTGATATCTTCATGGACATTTTTCCGTCGTCGCGGTACCGAACATCTCCGAAAGCGGAAACACTATAAACAGAAACTGCTCTTCACAGAATTCCATCGAATTCAAGCTCACGAGCAATTTTATTTGAAATTGAAAAATTTCCCATTCACTATCTGAAATGAAAGAATATCACCTTATGATAATTACGAATCAATAAAAATAATACCGTTACATACGATTTTTGACTTAAATTTTTCGCGCCCCCATCTCTTCAGGTGGTTAAACCGTGTCCGGGATGCGTGTGGCGAATGGAGTTCGGCTTCTGCTCGGTCCCACAGTTGGGAAAAGTGCCGTTTTTCAGAAGCTGGTTCCGGTGAATTCAGTTACGTCGGTCTGCTGCGTCTCTCGCTTTTGTCTGTGTTGGTGTCACACCATTGCAATGCAGCAAAAGTTCACGTTTGACCGTCGGGATTGGTAGTGTGTGTAAAGCTGAATTTGCTGCTTTGGTGTCGTGCGTGTTTCGTAGTGGATCGGTATCACTTCTGGTTCTTGTAATCAACAGGAGTGTACCAATTAAAATGAAATGATCGGGTGTGTTTTTACATACAACATTCGAATAAAATTAATCGTATCGGAAGGTTTTATTAGCGACCAGCTACACGCAGAGCACACATACCACTCCATGTATGAAACTGAAACAGGAGTTGGAAGAAAGGTAACATTCAACACATGAAAAGAGTGAGTTCGTTCCGACATATATGAACTATTTTTTTCTATTCGCTTGCGTGAGTGCGTTCTCATGGCTGTGTTTATTTTTCATTCCACTAGAAAACACGAGAACGTAGGTATGTTTGGTTCCAGAAATGTGTGAAGGACAAATGAAGTATGCAATTAATTTGCGATTAATTAATTAGCAATATTTACACTTATCCGATCCGTTTCAGTGGCGTTTCGGTGCCGTGCGCGGGCACCGGTATTCTTTCATGCGGGCTGGATGCGAGCATTCACACTTCTCCAGTACGGCATCGTGCCGGACAGGTGTGAGTGCTCGCATTTGAAGTGTGTCGGGGAGTATGGGTGTCCGCGCGCCGTGCTGGGCCGTCGCTGGGTCGGGTCGGAGGGGGTGGGGGTAAATTTGGCTTTAACCGGGAGGAATTTGTGAAGAAACGCCAAATAACGCGCACTCCTATTTTGCATGCATGCGTGTCCATAACCATTGTAACTGTGTCGGTGTCCTAGACGTCAAAAAAACTGAATGGGTGAGTTTATTATTGACTGAGTCGGGTAAACTTATTGAGGAGCAATGTGATATATTCAGGTGTGGCCAAGATGGCTTTGTGGTATTCGTGGGATGAACTGTACATGAGCGGTGTGAGTGATCTCAGAATGGATCGGCTTGCTTTCGTCATACCGTTTGTTCCGCTCCCATTGAGTTGTGTGAGCACTGTGACGTCCACCCGTTGTGCTTCTGGATTGTTCACATATTTTTGGTTGCCAACATTTGCAGGCCGTGTGTTCAGCCACTCCTGTATATGCCACATTGATTGAGGTGGACCTGGGTGCGTTTGGCAGACTCTTTGTTTACTCTTCCGCTAGCAACTCGGTCGCATTTGTGTTAGTTTTTTGACTGTTGTAGTATGCTAGTGAAGATCATGGTCTTTTGAGATGTACTGCAACATTATTGGAAAGTTTGACTTGACCTGTATGAGATGGTTGCGGGGGAGTTGCTTGGTGGTAGCGCTAGTGAGAGGACGTGTTTTGTATATGCGGTCGGTCGGCGCACCTTCAATTTGTTCAATTAGTTCCTCAAATATAATGGTAGTGTACATATGCAAAAAATAAAATGTGCGAGCAGTAATAATCATTCAGTGATGGAATAATGCATTCGTACGTAGCTATTTAAGTGAAAAATGTGTTCTCCTCAAAATTTTCGGTTATTCGATGACGAAGCCTTACAAAAGTTGTGTTGTACAGAGAATACAGTGTTAGTGAGTTCCGATGGCGATTTGTAAACGGTTGGCATGTAAAAGCGAGCGAGACGTACGGCAGAACTACTCGGGTGAGCTCGGTCCATGTCTGTGTGCGTTTTTAATTTTCTTACAGGTACTGTGTATGCGACAAAAGTAGAAATGTGACGGCCACGAACGTGCCATGGTGATTGAACGAGTGTAAATAAACGAGTGAGTGTGGGAGAGTGTTTTGAGTGTTCCCATGCCTAAATATCTCGCGTGTTTTTTGTGAACGGCCGATAGGCGTGCTGTCGGAGTTCGCTTTGGGGGGGAATTCCAGACAGTCGCTTGGTATTTTCGGAGACGTCTGCCCGCTGGGTTCCGCGATGTTCGCGAAGTTTGGGTGGCAGCCCCCTTGTGGGGTTTCGTGTCAGTTAACGGATGTCAGCTAGTCGATTTCCTCGATTTTCCCAAGGCTAATAATCGATTATTGATTTTCGAGTATTCTAGTGATTAATCGATTATCTGCGTTAATTGAGTACAGAACGCATGACTACCTGTGTTGCCTTATGTATTTTCTTTGGAATGGTTTCTGCGGATATGACCTTCTATACATGCTCTTTGCGGACTTGCGACCGGAGGGAGTTTGGTGCGCTTTGACGGTATTTTTGTCTGCTGTTTTTGGCGCTTCGCTAGCCTGTGTGTGACGAATCGAAATGGATCATTACCGGAATGTGAACTTGTCGTTTTCGGGACAGTATGGTGTTTGGTATCATGTGTGCTAGTTGACTTTGTTGCCAAGCCGAGGTGCGCGAAATAAAACTTTATGAGTGCTAAAAGATCAATAGAGATTAAGTATACAGTAGTTAAATCAATCGCGCGCGGAATTGATTGCTCCGAATCGACATTGTATTATTTACTTAGAATCGGTATTTTATTGAACTATTGTCTTAGAAATAACACAGTTTTCCATACTACGTTTTTGAAGTTCAATATTAGTAAAAGTCACTTTTGCTACGAAACCATTATACAGGTGCAATTCCAACTATCTATAAGAATACTACAATAAAGTAACTCACACACAAATACCTGTTGCATATGATTTCGAATTTATTTCAATCGATCGGCGGGTAAAGTTAGCACCGATACAGCAGAAACCACCAAAAATTCGTCGCGTGATAAAAAAGGGGATGAAACCGATTTATTAAAATATCCAAGGCTCCTCATAGTCGGCTATCAGGAGTTCAAGTAGCTTATTCGGCCTACCGTACTAATACAACAAATGATAAATTCCCCAAATTCTCGGCAGCCGGCTGACCGGAGCAATTATTGCATGATAACGCTATTAGCACACTTACTAACAAATCTTCCCTTCCCGTGATACATGTGGAGATGCAGAGGATTCCTCGGTCTCTGGTAGTAACATGTATCGGACTAACATTCCTTCCTTCCCCGGAAGATCTGCATACGGACGTGGCCGGAGTCGGTATTGATTAGCACGCAGGGATTAATATCGATTGCACAATGTGATTCATCATGGTATTCCCCAGCATGTTGTTCCAATGAACATTTTGCAATCTAAATTGGTTCTGGTCAATCACGGAGTAGCAACCACGGGCGATCTCTTATGCTTATGCTTTAAATTGGCTGATAGTTTTAGATATCACAGCCGGAGGAAAACAAACCTCCAATTAGTGTGTGTGAAATGACTTGCATAGAACTCTATTGTTTATACCCTACCATTTCGGTACGGTACCGTGTCTCCTTAGTTAACCGGATCGTCATGTGCAACTCGCCCAGGTTAAAATGCAGCTTCAGTGCACCTTTCAACCTATCCACAGTTCTGATATCATCCTGGTCTATACACATAATCACTGTCTAAGGGCTTAAGGCTTTAACTTCTGCCTTTTCACCCAGTGATGTGGTAAAAATCTCTTGTATAATTGAGCTGTTAATCGTGGGGTCCTCCTTCAACTCGAGTATATGTATATAATTGTGTATATGTGTGTATGTATGTATACATGTATTACAATGCGTATATGTATGTTTTTTTTTTTACAATGGAGAAGACCTTTATGTCCTAGCCTAGTACACGTGCTAACGGTAGGGTCCAATCTACCACACGGGGTGCACTGGGGGCGTGTCGGACTCGAATGGTGACCAGCCATTAATACCGACTAAACTCCATTGGGCTCCGCCATCATTCCTCCCAGGAACTACCTCTCGGTATTACTTCTGGGGGATGCGTATATGTATGTAGGTATTTGTATATGTATGTGTGTATGAATGTATGTGTATATTTTTTATGTATACATGTGTCTATCTATGTATGTTTACATTCGTATTGATTTACATGTCGTTTAAATTTCATTATTTTTTTGGTTTGTGTATGTGTATATGTGTGTATATGTACATGTAAATGTTCAAAAATGGTTGCATTATACGCAGGATTGTTTTGTAGTGCACATATATAATCTATTAATGTGAAAAACTGATACTTCTGGATAGAAGTCAGATCTTCCTCCAATTACAGCCCCTTGAAGATCTCCAATGGAACAACTTACACAAGTTCAACAGACAGTGACACCAGACTAAGAGAAACAAAAGTGCTGAGGAAAACACGGAGTCTATCGGTTCTTTTTTATTATTTCCCCTTTTTTCTTAAATAAGCAAGAATTCAAGACATGTGTCAAATATATATATATATATATATATATATATATATATATATATATATATATATATATATATATATATATATATATATATATATATATATATATATATATATATATATATATATATATATATATAAATATATATATATATAAATATATATATATATATATATATATATATATATATATATATATATATATATATATATATATATATATATATATATATATATATATATATATATATATATATATAAATATATATATATATATATATATATATATATATATATATATATATATATATATATATATATATATATATATATTAGACCTCTCCACATTTTGAAAAAGTTTTGAAATATACATCGGTCAGCTCAAATTTTTGTTCTAGATGTGAATTTAAGAACTTTCGCAAAAAAGGGCTTAATTTGGACATGATAAAGAGGTGTCTCCAATCAAAAATCGTGTTTTCGCTATGTTTCCATAGGAAGATCATCAAAGGTTATTCCTTAGACATATCTTAACATGTTTTAAAGGTGAATACAGCTCCAATCGCAATAGAAAATTTGTTAACTGGATTTTCATATAGAAAAATATATCAAAACCAACGAAAATTAGTAATATTTTTTCTTGGTTTTGGTATTCTTTTATATATAAAAATCCAGTTAACAAATTTTCTATTGTGATTAGAGCTATGTTCACCTGTTAAAACATGTTAAGATATGTCTAAGGAACAACCTTTGACGATATGTAGGCATGTAGGGCCTATTGAATCAGAGTGTAAGTGATCTTTCTAAAAACACGATTTTTGATTGGAGACACCTCTAAATCATGTCCAAATTAAGCTATTTTTGGCGAAAATTCTTAAATTCACACCTAGAACAAAAATTTGAGCTGACCGATGTATATTTCAAAACTTTTTCAAAATGTGGAGAGGTCTAATATATATATATATATATATATATATATATATATATATATATATATATATATATATATATATATATATATATATATATATATATATATATATATATATATATATATATATATATATATATATATATATATATATATATATATATATATTGATTATGGTTTTCGCTTTAGTGGTTACCGGAAACCGCCATCTTTGTTTTCATGATGCTCTAAATTCATAAATTCGGGTGTTTTATGACTACTTTAAATGATACCCATATTAATAGTTGTTTTCACTGTTTCTTAATAATCAAAGAAAGTCATCTTCGATTTCAAAATGGCCTCACCTCCTTTAAAATGGTATCCATGTTGCCCTCATCCTTGATTTTAAAATTACTTTAACCATCGAGCTTGAGCTAGACCTTGTGCGACCACCCCTGGCTGCACTCCATTATCGATCTGGACTAGCTGAAGTTGCAAATGAATCAGAAGGCAGTCTTCAATGTGCAACTCCTGGTAATCCTAAAGTGTTTATTGATCAAAACCGGCATCGGCCAGGCCCGAACGTAGATCGCAGAAGGAATGTTCGTCCGATACTTGCCTTTGCTAGAGGCCGTATATACTACTGCGCACTCCACAAGTATCACGGGAGGAGGATATTTGTTACTAACTAGATATCGACCCATCAACTCATGGACCGGAAACCAACGCACGGTGTCTTTGTCGAACAACTTTAATCAAAAAAAAAAATTCGGCATCTGTAAAACTTCGGGATCTGAAAGAATGGAGTTTTCCCTTTCATTTGAAAGTAAAATTAAAATATTCTGTCGGGGGGTCTAGAACTACTTTTTATTTTAAAGCGTTTTGATTGAAAACTTAAGTTTTTTTTAAGTTTTCAATCAAAGTTTTTGCTACTAATTGGTACTATAGACATTAAAAAAAATCTAAAAGTGAGAATCTGATAAACAATCTCATTGTCTACAACTTCGTAGAAAGCTATAAATCGATGTAAAATCACCCGAGAAAGTTATTAAAATTTTATCAGTTTTAAGGTGCGCGGGGCCTATGGATTAAGAAGTCGATTAACAAGGACTTACAAGAAAATATTGAGGCTTAAATGAACAGTAAATTCAGATAAATTTCAATATTTACAAAGTCTCTTTCTCAGCAGAAAAAAATTATTTTCAGATTCTTCCGGTTCTTGGGCGACATTGACACTTATGAACAAGGAGATGTGGAAAGGTGTTGACCAAATTTATTCGATGATCTTATACCTTTTCAAGATGTTGATTAATGTAGTGACGAATTTTATCTTGCCTTTTTCATTTCTTTTCATTTCTGGGAGTTAGCTAATGTAAACTAGAATGACCCTTCTTGCTGATCCTATCCTGCTTGATAAAATACAATTGGCTTAAATTCAAAGCTTTATATTTGTATGAACTAAAGTAAACAGTTCGAGTTATTGTAATAAACGACGGATTTTATTGCAATTTTGGGTTGAGAATCCTGTTTGTCTTTATCAACATTAAAAGAAGTTTTGAATCCATGTTTGTTATTGTTTGGGGTAGATTCATTTCATCAGAATTTATAAAAGCGGAGTTTTGCTTGTCCTCAAATATTATTTCCAAATCAAACACCGTTCACATAATCTTAGAAAAAGGAACAAAACCAAGTTTTATAATTTCCTTTAAGAAGAAATTCCGGCGTCTTTACTAGTTGTACACGGATCACAACAGAAAACGAACAAGAAAATATCAGTCTGGACCATACATTCAGCAAATTCTCAAAGAAATACAAGTCTGTTTATTGAAGATTTCCCTTATAATATGGGATAAGAGCAAAGACTACATATCAAGAAGACAGAGTTGCCAGTTCAGTTCAGAATCTGGAGACATTAACAGCAACATGCCTTTCGTGTAAAGGTGATACTTTCTATATCTACTTTTATATTGAGATCGCTATCTTCATACAATAGACAATACCTTTATTACTCATTTACTTTTGCGTTTTCTGTTCAATGTACAGCGATTCCCAAAAGTTAACAAACTTGAACGTGGATCTCATCCAATTATTTTTCTATTCTTCATGAAACTGTCAATCAGGATTCTCAATCGAAATCAAATCAAATGACTAGATACTCAGTCATTTGATTTGATTTCGAATCGAGTTTGATCAAATATAAAGTTAAAATTTAGGCCAAATATATCCCACAAGATGCTAACGAGCAAAAGGTTGATTCAAGATTACATCAAGCATACTCCAGAATGAGTGAAGAAATAAAAATAAGAAACAAATATATCTGTGACAGAAAAAACTGTTTCATTTTGCTACATTACTCAGCATCTCTCAAAAGAGTACTAATTCCGCTCAAATTTTAACTACTCTTCTCTATATTTCCTTGCTCCTAAAATATCATTGGTGCGTGGTTGAATCTAGAAATATGTTTTTTTCCGCTAATATGTGGGACTTTGCTAGCATTCAGGTTCTTCTGAGCACACTGTTAAAATAAGGCAAACCATTTTTTTTACAAATGAAAATGTTTTTGGAATAAAGCTTCTTAACCAATAGGCCCCGTGCGAATCTGGAGACTTCGATAAAAATTTAATAGTTTTCTCTGGCGATTTTATATCGCGATGTAGTTTTCTACAAAGTTGTAGTCAATGAAATTGTCCATTAGATTCTCACTTTTGGTAATATTTGAATGTCTAAAGTATTATCAAAAATGTGAACCAGTTACATTGAAAAAATTGTTCTGGAGCCCCCGACTGTATATTTTAATTTTATTTTCAAATGAAAGGGAAAAGCCCATTCTATAACATGCTGAACTTTGGGCGGTGCAGATTTTTTTCGAATAAAATTGTTCTACCAAACACACCGATTTTTTCACTGCTGTCAATTTGTCAACAGTTTTTTCGGCATTTAATTAGCAAGCGACTGGAAGGTGAAGTATATTTTTCAATATTTAGAGCCATAGTACTCAAGGGAGAGCAAGGTGTTGAAAGGAGAAAGTTTAGAAAAGCGTGGAAGGATCATATATGCAAGCTTAGAGCTCACCGGCGACTTAACCCTTTGTCTGCTACCGTAGTGGTCAGGGTCTTTTGGCATTAGAAATGCGAATCACCTGAGTCTACGGCATGTCCGAACAAGCGTAAAGTAACTTGTTACTTCATGCTGTCGGAACCGACAAAAAGTTAAGTCACGGTAAACTTCCACACTAAGCATTTGCGACGTTGAAACTCATTGAATGAGCCAGTTTTGTTTGTTCCCTCACCAATTGCCTGCCTGAGTGATTTTATTTTATCGACTATTGTGACTGTCTCAGCGTGTGTGACAATATGGTCACATGTGTTGCTGATTTGCACGGTGTCGGCAGCTTTCACCCAACGCTGCAACGATGAATCCCCATCACGGTAAGTTCTATTTTTACCATTTTTTTGTTAACCATTTTGTTAACGACCTATTGAGTCAATTTGTCAACAGTTTTTTCGGCATTTAATTAGCAAGGGACTGGAAGGTGAAGTATATTTTTCAATATTTAGAGCCATAGTACTCAAGGGAGAGCAAGGTGTTGAAAGGAGAAAGTTTAGAAAAGCGTGGAAGGATCATATAAGCAAGCTTAGAGCTCACCGGCGACTTAACCTTTTGTCTGCTACCGTAGGGGTCAGGGTCTTTTGGCATTAGAAATGTAACTGAGTACTATGGCTCTAAATATTGAAAAATATACTTCACCGTCCAGTCCCTTGCTAATTAAATGCCGAAAAAACTGTTGACAAATTGACTCAATAGGTCGTTAACAAAATGGTTAACAAAAAAATGGTAAAAATAGAACTTACCGTGATGGGGATTCATCGTTGCAGCGTTGGGTGAAAGCAGCCGACACCGTGCAAATCAGCAACACATGTGACCATATTGTCACACACGCTGAGACAGTCACAATAGTCGATAAAATAAAATCACTCAGGCAGGCAATTGGTGAGGGAACAAACAAAACTGGCTCATTCAATGAGTTTCAACGTCGCAAATGCTTAGTGTGGAAGTTTACCGTGACTTAACTTTTTGTCGGTTCCGACAGCATGAAGTAACAAGTTACTTTACGCTTGTTCGGACATGCCGTAGACTCAGGTGATTCGCATTTCTAATGCCAAAAGACCCTGACCCCTACGGTAGCAGACAAAAGGTTAAGTCGCCGGTGAGCTCTAAGCTTGCATATATGATCCTTCCACGCTTTTCTAAACTTTCTCCTTTCAACACCTTGCTCTCCCTTGAGTACTATGGCGCTAAATATTGAAAAATATACTTCACCTTCCAGTCCCTTGCTAATTAAATGCCGAAAAAACTGTTGACAAATTGACTCAATAGGTCGTTAACAAAATGGTTAACAAAAAAATGGAAAAAAAAACTCAATTTTTGTTCAGAAGAAATTTCTACTCTCGATAATTGAAAATACGAATGGATTTCCGGAAGGTGGATGCCGATAGGTGGATGCCGATAGGCAACTTAAGTGTATTTGGCCTCGAAGAGATCCAGACACTGTGTTCAGTGCTCGGAAAGCGGTTGGTGCGATGGAACGTTGAATGACCAGAGTGTGTTATTGCGGAGATGGAGCACGGTGGGAGCTGAGTTTTCGAGCATCCGGAAGTGGCTCTTCATGCACAGTCGCGAGGAGGTCGAGATCATCACGGAACTCATCGGGTGAGAGAATTCCAATTATTTTTAAAAAAATCTAGTTGGACAATGTGATTTTTGTTATGCTGGTTTGGTCCGTTTGTGAATTCTTTGTTTTTGTTATTTTTTGCTAAATTTTCTAAAAGGCGTATTTTGGCATGTTGGTTTGAGCTGCGTTTAGGTATTTTATTTTACATGTGTCGGTAGAAGCGGTATTTTTTAATCTTAAATACCTTTATTTAGGCCCAAATGCTGTAGCTTAACGAGGCCGATAATTCTTTTTAAATTACATGTCACATGTTAGTGGGGGAAGGGAAAGCCGCATTTAGGGGCGGCTTGCTCCCCTGAAGAAGAGGTACTTCAGTTATTTGTGTTTTCCGTTAACGCTCAACGAACGCGGAAGGTTTCTGTTTCCATGATCCTGTACTGCCTATTAGGACATAGAAGTCCTGTAAGGATTTTTGTCGAAGGTGAGTTGTCTGTTGGTTTGTATTTGTATTTTCATGCGTTTTTTGGTTATATTACTACTAATTAACCAGATTCGCCAATTTTCTCTATTGTTTCAGAGAGCGAGTAAGGGCGCTATAACCCTGGCTCATTAGCCAGGGCAGGGCTTAATGCTTCTGTCCCATCCCAGGAGCCTAGGACCAAAGGAGTGACATTAACCCTCTTAGCATAGTCACTCCCAACGATTTATCAAACCCCCATCAAATTGAAACGGTTGTGTACGGTTGTCCACGTTTCTTCCTTATTCAAGGTTCAAAATAGTACGTTGATTAAATTATTCATTGAACGAATAATTTGATTGCCGTATAATTTTGAATCATCTTTATTTTGTATGCTGCACAGTTGGCCTGGCCGCATTAATGCTTGTGTCATATTCAATATGTGCCACAAACATTAATAATGACAAGAAAAATTGTGGACGAACGTCCGCAATTTTCCAGGATCCCTACATGTATTGGCTGTGTATGTGTAGACTAGATAAAATTGTTCTACCAAACATTCCGTGCAACGGCCGTACATCCCTTCCGAAGGAAGAATTTTCACCTCAGAAAAATCTCGACGACCTCGGCTGGGATTGAACCCAGACCAACTGGGATGGGTGGCTGTCACGCTTACCACTAAACCAACTGCGCCTTCGTTTAAATCTTGGACCTTTAACGAGCTCGACCGTTTACTCCTTAGACAAGACAAGGCAACTAGTAATACGATTTCTGTATATTTCTATATTTTGGTAGTACGTCCACCTCTATATAATTTTTTGTGGCAAATTTGATTCTGATGAATAGGCTGTTATGCTGGTCAAATTTGCTAGAAACATGTAGCATGTGATAAAAATGTTGGATTTATTAGTTTCAGATACATTTTGGAGAAATGAGAGTTAATAAAACCGTCATTATTCACGGTGTGTTTAGTAGAACAATTTTATTCGAAAAAAATCGGCATCGCTAAAACTTCAGCAAGTGATAGAATGAGCTTTTCCCTTTTATTTCAAAGCAAAATTAAAATATTCTGTCGGGGGCTCCAGAACAACTTTTTAACTTAGTTTTTTTGTTTGAAAACTTAGGTTTTTCAATGAAACTGGTTCACATTTTTGCCCTAGGTAGTACTTTAGACATTCAAATATTACCAAAAGTGAGAATCTGATGGACAATTTCATTGTGTACAACTTTGTAGAAAACTACATCGCGATCTAAAATCGCCAGAGAAAGCTATTAAATTTTTATCAAAATTTCTAGATTCGCACAGGGCCTATTGGTTAAGAAGCATGATTCCAAAAACATTTTCATTTAAGAAAATGGTTTGCCTTATTTGAACAGTGTGCTCAGAAGAACCTAAATGCTAGCAAAGTCCCACCTTTAAGCGGAAAAAACATAATTCCAGATTCCGCCGTTTTATGCGCACCAATGATATTTTAAGAGTAGATAAAATTTGAACGAAATTAGTATTCTTTTGAAAGATGCTGAGTAATACAGCAAAATGAAACAGTTTTTTTCAGTCACAGATATATTTGTTTCTTCTTTTTTATTTGTTCACTCATTCTGGAGTATGCTTGATGTAATCTTGAATCAACCTTTTTGCTCGTTAGCATCTTGTGGCCTAAATTTTTATTTTATATTTGATCAAACTCGATTAGATATTCAGTCATTTGATTTGATTTCGATTGAGAATCCTGATTGACAGTTTCATGAAGGATTGAAAAATAATGCGATGAGATTTATATTCAAGTTTGTTAACTTTTGGGAATCGCCTTACATTGAACAGAAATCGCAATAGTAAATGAGAAATAAAGGTTTTGTCTATTGTACGAAGATAGCGATCTCAATATAAAAGTAGATATAGAAAGTATCACCTTTACCCGAAAGACGTGTTGCTGTTAATGTCTTCAGATTCTGAACTGAACTGGCAACTTTGTCTTCTTGATATGTTGTCTTTGCTCTTATCCTATATTATGAGGGAAACCTTCGATAAACAGACTTGTATTACTGAGAATTTACTGAATGTATGGTCCAGCCTGTTATTTTCTTGTTCGTTTTCTGTTGTGATCAGTGTACAACGAGTAACGACTTTGGAATTTCTTCTTAAAGGAAATGATGAAACATGGTTTTGTTCTTTTTTCTAAGATTATGTGAAGTGTTCTCGATTTGGAAATAATATTTGAGGACAAGCAAAAATCTGCATCTATAAATTCTGATGAAATGAATCTACCCCAAAAGATAAAACACATGGATCCAAAACTCGAAGAGATTTTATTCTTTTTCAATCGTCCTTTTAATGTTGACAAAGACAAACAAGATTCTCAACCCAACATTGCAATAAAATCCGTCGTTTATAACAATGACTCGAACAGTCTATTTTAGTTCATTCAAAAATCAAACTTTGAATTTAAGCCAATTGTATTTTACCAGGCAGGATAGGATCAGGAAGAAGGGTCATTCCCGTTTACATTAGCTATCCCCTAGAGCGAGAAAAGAAATGAAAAAGGCATGATAAAATCCGTTACTACATTAATCAACATCTTGAAAAGGTATAAGATTATCGAATAAATTTAGTCAACACCTTCCCACACCTCCTTGTTCATAAAGTGTCATTTTCACCCAAGACCCGGAGAAATCTGAAAATATATTTTTTTCTGCTGAGAATGGGACTTTGTATACATTGAAATTTATCTGAATTTACTGTTCATTTAAACCCAACATTTTTTGTAAGGCCTTGTTAATCGACTTCTTAATCCATAGGCACCGCGCACACCTAAAAACTGATAAAATTTTAATAACTTTCTGTGATTTTAAATCGATTTAAAGCATTCTACGAAGTTGTAGACAATGGGATTGTTCATCAGAATCTCACTTTTAGTATTTTTTGAATGTCTATAGTACCAATTAGTAGCAAAGAGACGAATTAATTTCATTAAAAAAAGTTTTCAATCAAAACACTTTAAAATAAAAAGTTGTTCTAGACCCCCCGAGAGAATATTTTAATTTTACTTTCAAATGAAAGGGAAAACTCCATTCTTTCATATCCCGAAGTTTTACAGATGCCGATTTTTTTGAATAAAGTTGTTCGACAAGACACCGTGTATTATGTGTATTATAGCAACATATCTAAATATCAAAGAGAATAGGGAAAGAGACGAAGAGTGAAAATCAGTCAAAACGGCAACACTCCCTTTATGATGATTTCAACACTAGAATTTTGGCAACCGCTTCCACAGGCAGCACTTTAAATGGCTTCTATTATATTTTGAAAACAAACCGTATGTCGATCGTTGGATTTGTTTATCAAACGATGCGCATTTCGAAACAAAGAGATGAAATAATTCTATAGCTTGTTTTTACTCATACATATACTGTAGAATGCACCTCACAATCACGATTGAACCAAATTCTGACGAAAATTGAAATTTCTTTTTTAATAGATGTACAATACTTATCTCCTCCAACTCAGGCATGAGTAATGTTTATTTACATTGCACGATTGGTCTCCTCAATAAGGTATTTTTGGCTTCACACTATTCGTCTCTTTCCCTATTCTCTTTGCTAAATATGACAAAGAAATTGGCGGTACTGCCAACCTCGCTAGCTGCATACAGTCATCTCCAGGTAACTGGCATCCCTATCTCTACATACAGAGTTTGACAATAGGCAACATCGCTTTTCCACCGATCGATGGGGGTCAGTTTGACAACGTCAAAATCGCTTAAAATGTCATCAACAAACAATAGTAGCAGTAAACAAAAGAAAACAATGAACACTTTAACTGATTTGATGTAAACTAAAGTGCTCCTCGTTCGTATTTAAAATTAATTTCGTTCATTTTGTTACAAGCAAAGTTCTTATGTTGGCTACGAAAATATGACGTCACGTCACCCTCTTGGTCATCTCTCAACAATTTTTCAGCAGGGTACAAGAAAGATAAGAAAACTAATGTCGTTTTTGCTTGAGGCAGAAACTAACTCAGTTTCGGACCTAACTGCTGTCAAACCGTTTGTTTGAAGCCAGTTTCGAACCTTGGTTATGCGCCACTGAACTGAAAACCGGGTTGGGTTCTAACCTGAAATATTTTTCGGGTTCGCTCACACAACCGCTGTTTTGCGAGAACCCAACTCAGTTCCATTAAAACATTCGTTTGATACAACTAACCTGGGTTGGTTTCTAGGTTCTCAATCGAAAACGACATAAAAATACAGAGACAACTGCTTCAAGATGAAGAGAAAGGTTCGGAACATTTGTCATTTTTGAGTATATTTGTTTCATACTTGTAATATAATCATCCGGACGAGCATCTCGATTCTTTGGCGCACGATGAAAAGAGAGAAAAGGCCGGGTTTTACCTTTTTATCTCGAAACTACTTATAAAAAATAATTATACTAAACCACAACAAAACTTATATCAACAGAAAAGCCCACTACATCATTTGATTACTGTTTTTTTCATATCCTGATTTATCAGCTTCATCGAAAAAAATGACCTCACTCATACAGAGAAAATATGTTCCTACCTGTATCCGTCTTGAGTTGTCTCGTCTTATCATAGCTTTTACCCTATATGTATTTATAGACTTTTCTACGGCTCATGTACGTACACGTCACATGACACAAACACTACATCACTAGCTGGTGGAAAATAATAAACAAAGACGGCAAAATCAAATGGGATTGTTTTCAACCAGGAAGCTGCAGTAGTGTTCGTGAGACCGGGCGACAAGAACTCAATTAACTTGGTCGGAATTATTTTCATGGGCTGGATGTTGTTGGCTCGAACCAAAACTTGTCGAAAGTAAACAAAGTTCATTTCATATCGTCAACCTGGCGCCCAGGTAATGAAATTGTTCGGTGTGCTGGAGCGTTGCCAGAAAATTTTAATTTCCAGATTAAATTTTACTAAACTTCCCAGTTAAGCTCAGCCGGAATGCTGGCTGGCTCTAATTCGTATTCCGCCGTCGGAAGCAAGCGAACCTGTGATCCACTCGTTTGCCCGGCAAACATAGGGGCTATCTGTAGTTTAAGTCCGACTGAGCGGTAGCGAAGTCGGACAGCACGCACAAAAGCGATGTGGCGTAGCCACATTGGGTGGTGGACACAAAATAAAATTGGCAACGCTAGCAAAATGTAAACACAAATGAACACTCCGGATGAACACGGGTGAATGACCTATAAGGTTAAAACCCGCCTTCAATAAAATCAATCAATCAATCAACTCCGGATGAACCTATCATCAATTGACATTTCGACGAGTTTTAATTCGAGCCAATAATATGGGCCCATTTTCATGTCAGTGAGTGTTCATTCGCGACTACGAAGCTGAGTTTAACAGCTTGTGTGCGTGAAGTTCGTGTAAACAAATGGATGATGGAAAATGAATAATTTTAGTCGTGCCGTTCTCAACGAGTTTTTTTTCATAAATATATGAAATTGTTAATACAAATCAATACAAAAATCATCAAACGAGCTAATTTGGTAAAGAAACGAGTAAAAAATGTTGTAGAACATGTTTATTTTGCGTCCTCAACATGACGCATTTTTGTGAAGCAAAAAACAAATAAGTTTTCAAAATGATAAAAAGTATTGAAAATTCACCTTTTCGCCAAAATTTTATTTACAGATTGAAAAGCAATATGTATCCAAGTTATGGTAAAAATTTCTCTCAATACAATTAGTTTGTTATGGAGAAATGTGTATTTTTCGCTGGTCATATTTATACCGCCAGGAGCTATCAATGTATATGGAACAAAAAGAAAAATATAGGGAGAGACTTGATCCCCTTTTTTATTTTTCAATCCTACTCCGTGGAATGATAAAAAACTGTATTTTTTGTAGTTTTATATTGTTTCTAGGGTTGACTGATAATCATAAAAACATTACATGGAAATATTATACTGGACATGAGCTATGAGCATTCTTGGAAAACAAAAAAAATGGAAAATTCTTTGATTAGTGGAGACTCGATCCCTAATTTGGGGACACTTGATTATTTTTTGAAAACGTGTTTAAAAGAGCATGTAGGGTAATAAGCCTATTTTTACCCTGTTTCTATTATCATCCTACCAATCTGAAGCCTTTGGTTATAACAGCGTCTGCCATCTTTGCTCAACGCATTGGCTCAAATGGTGTTGCGATAATTGGGGTACTCGATTAGAGTTTTTGCTGTGCTCAAACAGAAGATTTTCACCATTCGAGGAATTCCACGAAGATCCGTCCGAAAATCTTTAAAATCGTGACCGACCATCTTAGATTCCGATGAAACTTTACACATTTCACCGGCATGGAAGACTAAACATTTTCCACAGGTAATAAGATTATTTTGACTCAAGAGCAACTTTTCAAAAGGGCGTAAACGTTCCCACGTGTATGAATTTCAAATTTTTTTTGTTCGATTACCGTATTTTATACAGCAAAACTATCTGAGAACGAGTTACAGGGAATGAATACTTCTGTCCGAAAACATATATACTGAAAAAAATGTGTCATTTTTCAACAACATAAAAATTTCTGTTAAAAATTAAATTGCGAAAAAACCCATTTTTTTTAAATTTTTATATTTTGTCAACAAAAACCTAAAGAGAAAGGAAACATTTTGAAGGTGATTGCATGATGGAGAAAAAATCGGTAAAAAAGTTTTTCTAACAATAACTTCAAACATGTTTTTACATTTCCTACTAATTGACAAACAAAACTGTAATTTTATTACAGAATATAATTATAAGCCTAATTTAAAATCAATGTGATAGTTTTCGAGATATTTGGAATTTTGCTCCATCAAAAACAATTAATTCCTGTAATTATGCTCTTTTCAAAAGTTATTCGCGTTACCCCATCATAAAATCTCAAAAATCTAATGTTTATCGTTTCAAAAACGTAAATGCAACTTTTTCAGTGTATTTGGATCATGGAGAAGCTTTCAATAAAAAGTTTTCCTAACAACAACTTTTAACATATTTTTATAATTTATACTATTTGCAGTCAAAAATACAATTTTCTTTTTGAATATGGTTCTATACGCCATTTTAAATCGAAATGCTCATAACAAAAATTTCTGAAATGTAGTAGTTCTCGAGATATTTTAACTCTTGTTTTAACAACACAATTATCTTGTTTTATTACGACCTTTTCATAAGTTATTCGCGTTTCTCCATCAACAATAATAGGTTTTTAAAAAGGCCCATAAACTTTCCTGCAACTTTTTCTTTGACATCAAGGCGATATTGTAAATCTTTTGGAAGTTACATGAAAGCAACCAAAATATGATTCAACTATATAGTTTAATCATCAGACCCTATGCTAATGATGCCATGAGGCATCGATAGCTAAGTTCCAACATACTACGCTACGACCTATACACTCACTCTTCTGTCTTGCTTCGGGGTGGCTGGGTTTACCCCTTACGCGGATGCCAGTCGCTGCGCCAAACTTGACTCAGCATGAACAGACCATTCACTCTCTTTTTTTCGCTTGGCCTTCTTCGCTCCAACTAACCAATCACTAGCTAGCCGTGCCCGTCGTCTGTTGCTCGGTTCGCCAGATTACCTGTAGCCTACAGGCAATCTGGATGGTAGCAGCCGAGACTGCGTTCCACTTCTCCACCGATTGACACATCCGCTGAATAAGGGTATCAGGGGTTGTGTCCCAGCCACAGACGTCAAGCATTGCTCTTCTTTCGACGTCGAACCGATGACATACGAACAGTATGTGTTCGGCAGTTCCGTCTACACCTGGGCAGTCCGGGCAGGCTGGGACCTCCGCGTGCCCGAACCTGTGGAGGTACTGTCGGAAACAGCCATGACCTGACAGGAATTGTGTCAGGTGGAAGTGAACTTCCCCATGGGGTCTTCCCACCCAGCTTGATATGCTAGGCATCAGCCGGCGGGTCCACCTACCTTTCGAGGAGTTGTCCCACTCACGCTGCCATCTGGCGACCGAGGTCACCCTGGTGCGCTCGCGGGCTCCCCTATTTCCACGTAGCTCAAAGCACTCCTCATCTTCCCGAATGACCAGCCCGACTGGCATCATGCTCGCTATCACGCAGGATGCATCGTGTGATACCGTGCGGTAGGCAGATATCACTCTGAGGCACATCACGCGATAGGTGCTCTCCAGTTTCTGTAGGTAGCTGGTTACCCTCAGTGTTCTTGACCATGACGGGCCGCCGTACCTGAGGATAGATACGGCAACGCCTGCCAGTAACCTACGTTTACTGGCGCACACCTTTGAGCTGTTGGACATCATCCTCGATAGAGCCGCAACAGCAGTCGACGCTCTCTTGCATGTATAGTCGACATGGCTGCCGAAGGTCAGCTTGTCATCTATAATGACTCCGAGACTTCAGACTTCGCTGTGAAGTGATCGCGACTTCTCCCACATGGATAACTGCATGTTGTGCCGACTTGCGGTTGTTGACTATAACTACCTCCGTCTTATGATGAGCGAGCTCCAGGCCTCTCGCGCTCATCCATTCCTCCACCGTGTTGATCGCGTGTTCTGCGGTTAGTTCTACCTCAGGGATTGACTCCCCATAGACCTCCAAGGTTACGTCGTCAGCAAAGCCGACGATCTTGACCCCAGGAGGGAACTTCAGTCTCAGAACCCCGTCATACATGAGGTTCCATAGCACCGGGCCTAGGATCGAGCCCTCCGGCGGTAATCAGAACCCTTTTCTGACCGGCATCGGTCTCGTATAGCAGTACGCGGTTCTGGAAGTAACTTTCCAGGATCCGGTACAGACCCACCGGTAGGCTAAGCCGGTGTAAAGAGCGCGATGGCATCCCAGCTTGCGCTGTTGAATGAGTTCTTCACGTCAAGTGTCACTAACGCACAGTATCGAATGCCTCGCCTTTTTCGTTGGATCGCTATCTCGGCAGTATTTATCACTGAGTTGAGAGCGTCCACTGTGGACTTACCCTTCCGAAAGCCAAACTGGTTACTTGACAGGCCGTCCGTACCTTCGGCGTACGGGGTTAGCCTGTTGAGGATGATCCTCTCAAGCAGTTTGCCAGTCGTGTCGATCAGACAGATTGGTCTGTACGCCGATGGGTCACCTGGCGGCTTCCCGGGCTTCGGCAACAGCACCAATTTCTGCCTTTTCCATCAATCGGGGAAACGGCACTCGTCAAGGCATATCTGCATAGCTAGCCTGAACATGTTCGGGTTCGCTATGATCGCTGCCTTGAGAGCGTTGTTTGGATCTCCATCCGGCCCTGGAGCTTTGTTCATTGCTAGGGATTTAGCCACTGCGAGTAGTTCTTCATTCGTCACTGGAGCCACCATTTCGGCCGTGCCCGCACTGTCTCGTAGTGCGGGTGGCCAGGGGCTTGTGGCTCGAGACGGGAAGACTACTTTGATAATCGTTGCCAACCGGTCCGGAGACCGTTCTGGGGGTGAATAGCTCCCTTTGGTCTTGGCCATCACAATCCTGTAGGCGTCAACCCACGGATTCGCGTTGGCACTCTCACACAGGTTGTCGAAACACGCTCTCTTGCTGCTTTTAATGGCCTTGTTAAGGGCCAATTTTGCAGCTCGAAACACTTCACGGCGGTTCTCTCTTGCATCCGGTGCGAGCTCTTTGCATCCTACGTCTAGCTCTGAGGCAGGCTGACCGTAGAGCTGCAATCTCGGCACTCCACCAGTATACCGGGCATCTGCCGTTTCTTGGCAGTGTTTTTCTCGGCATAGTGGCGTCACACGCGCGTGGTAGAACAGCTACCAGCGCATCCCCGCTTAGACTGTCGGTGTTGGCCTCCAGTCCCAGGACCGCGGTGAAAGCTTCGCTGTCGAAGTGATTGGACTTTCACCCGCGTACCTGACAGTGATTTCCCGCCCTCGGATGCTGCACACCATAGTTGCTCCTACAGCGGATTGCTAAATGATCGCTATGGGTGTAGCCTTCGTCTACCCTCCATTCCATGCCTGGAGCCAGACTCGGGCTGGCAAATGTTACGTCAATCCACGCCTCCACCCCGTTTCTACGGAATGTACTAGAGGAGCCATTATTAGCTAGCACAGTATCGAGTTTCGCAAGCGTCTCCATTAGCGCTTGACCCCTGCTATTTGTACAGCGGCTGCCCCACTCCACTGCCCAAGCGTTAAAGTCTCCCGCTATGACTACCGGTTTCCGGCCCACTAGGTCTGACGAGATCCTGTCGATCATCTGGTTGAACTGTTCTATGGGCCACCTTGGTGGAGCGTAACAGCTGCAATAGAACACACCATTGATCTTGGCAATCGCAACACCCTCGGCGGAGGAGTGTATTACCTCTTGAACCGGGAACCGTCCCGTTGTAAGATTGCCACCATTCCAGACCCGTCCGACACCCAATTGCCGTTGCCGGCAGGGATGCTGTACGGGTCTGATAAGAGGGCGACATCTGTCCTCGACTCCGAGAACGACTGCCACAGCAGCTGTTGGGCTACTGCACAATAGTTAAGATTTAGCTGTGTGATGTTCACGGCTTCTTCTTATTTACCTCACCGAAGGGACACGAAGGTCCGCCCATAGCATGTTTATGGGCTTGCTTCTTAGCGGTGCAGATAAGGCACTTGTTCGCCTTAGTGCAACCCCGCTCCTTATGCCCCTCCTCGCCGCAACGTCGACATAGTTTGCTCCTGTCTATGCCCTTGCACTCGTAGGATTTGTGGCCGGACTCAAGGCACCGATAGCACCTATCCACTGAAGGCGGCTGGGGTATGCTAATTGGGCATACCGACCACTCGATCTTCAGTTTACCTTTCTCGGTTACCTTTTTGGCATCCGCCTCCAGTAGCCTGAGGTAGGCTACTTGGGTACCAGAGGGTCCCTCTCTAAAGCGCACAGAGGCCTGCTCGATTGTGACGTTGCATTGCTCCTTAACGGCTGCGACGACATCTTCTGCGGTCGTGAACTCGTCCAGATGCTTGCACCGGAGAGTCATTTCCGCCCCTAGCGACCTGACCTGGGCGCCTTCACCAAGGACCTCTTGGGCCAAGGCCTTGTACACCGCACTAGATGGTGCGCCTCGCTTCAGCACCAGAAGCATTTCTCCCGTGTTGGTGCGTCTCACGCTACGCACATCTTGCCTAAGGGCCGAAAGGCTTTCGGCCGCCTTCATCGACTTTAGGACGTCGGCGTATTTGTCCTTGTCGGTTTTTAACCACAAGGCCTCGCCTCTGTCTTTGGCCTTCTTCGCGGGCCGCGGTACCTCCGGTGTCGGTACCGGCTTCTTCCTGGTGACCAGCGTCCAGGGGTTAACGCCCCCTGCCCCGGTCGCGCCGGGTTGCTGGTACCAACGCTATGCTCAGCGAAGTCACTCTCGCCCTCGCTTACCTCGACCAAACAGCGTCTGGCCTTAACGGTTGTACGCCGTGTGGTGTCGGTTTTTGCACCATCGCCCTTGCCTTTTCCATTCGAGGGGAACTCGGCCGCCCCTCCGAGCGACGTGGCTGCTCCATTGAAGGTGAAGGCCACTGTCTGAGTGCCTGTATCGACCTTCTCTCTTCCCTCCCTCTTGGAGGCCACTGTCTGGGTTTCTCTGTCGGACTTCTCCCGACATTCCACCCTCTTGGCATAAGCCTGCTGTTTCTGTCTTGCGACACAAACAGTTTTCCGGAGCTCCAGGAGGCTCTGCTTTAACTCCTTGCTTATGTTTTGCTTTGCGCTAGTGAACTCGATTATTGAATCGAGCTGCTGCACCACTTTGCGCATCGCGGATAGTGGCCCGTCCAGGGCTATTTCCTACCACTACTGGGGAGTCACTGGTGCTATCAGATGCAGCACTCGTCGCTCCACTACTCTCCCCACGGGGGGGAGACCTCGCCAAACCACCTCTGGCAAAGAAGTTTGGCACCTCTGTTTGTTTATTTTTGTTTTTGTTTATCTCCATGTTTGACCCCACGAGTAGCGCGAGAATAAATGTCCGCCACGCCAGAACTCCGCATTAACGTGTTAAGGGACGCTTACTGTGGGGGTTGCCCAGGTTACCCACAGGCTCCGTTAACGATCGAGCATCTTTTTCACCCCCTCGATTACTCATCCCTCGGCACGGGTCGCTTCACGCCTTGGAATTGGAGTTGTGACCTATCTTGCTTTACGTGGTGACCGCGGCTCAGATCATCACAACCATCCTCCTTTACCAGGGCTTTGGACCTGTAGCTCTGGTTCTCAATAGTTCCATGTATGTATATTATTACAGACATGCTACTATTGAGATCCGTCATTCGCTAGCGGAGTATGTATGCCTGTATGCATGGATGTGTATAGGACCAATGTATCCCTGAGCAACATGGACGGACACCTCTGAGCCGCCAAAACGCTCATGGGAAGCCGGGTGCGCGGTCGTAGGTGTGACCATAAAGCACTGCACACACTGTCAAGTGCAACGGAGAGACGGTAGGTGTACAGATAATGCACATAGGTTGCAGAAACAGGTTGTTGAGACAGCCAGATTGCACACTGATAAATAACAATAACAAAATAAATGACATGTAATATTACACGAACGAAAGTGTAAAATCATATGCTTTTTGATGCTCCCATTGAGTGCATCGAATTCAACTTAATTGTCAATCAAATTTTTGTTTCAAGCTTTGTATGTTTACATTCGTATTGATTTACATGTTGTTTAAATTTCATTATTTTTAGTGTGTGTGTGTGTGTGTGTATATGTGTATATGTGGGTATATGTACATATAAATGTTCAAAAAATGGTTGTATTATACACGGAATTGTTTTGTAGTGCACACATATAATATATTAATGTGAACTGATACTTCTGGATAGACGTCAGATCTTCCTCCAATTACAGCCCCTTGGAGATCTCCAATGGAACAACTTACACAAGTCCAGTAGGCAGTGGCACCAGACTAAGAGAAACGAAAGCGCTGGGGAAAACACGGAGTCCATCGGTTCCTTTTTTTTATTTCCCCTTTTCTTTCTTAAATAAGCAGGAATTCAAGAAATGTGGATGAGAGTCAAAGGAGACATAAATGGGAGATAGAAATGAAAGTAGAAAACTGCAAAAATGATAAGTTTTCTAGTACACATATGTTATGTTATATATATATATATATATATATATATATATATATATATATATATATATATATATATATATATATATATATATATATATATATATATATATATATATATATATATATATATATATATATATATATATATATATATATATATATATATATGTATATATATATATATATATATATATATATATATATATATATATATATATATATATATATATATATATATATATATATATATATATATATATATATATATATATATATATATATATATATATATGTATATATATATATATATATATATATATATATATATATATATATATATATATATATATATATATATATATATATATATATATATATATATATATATATATATATATATATATATATATATATATATATAAAAATTGAACCAATATTCTAAATACGCGTCGATTTCCTACTTAAATGGAATGTACAATCCAATTGATACAAACATTAACTGTAATGTTACAATCCAATTGATACAAACATTACAGTGCGGCGGGGCTAGTTGATGGAACGATGACCTCGGAACATGTCTGGCACTGTACACGAAATGGGTCATCGGAAAGTCAATTGAGCTAACACCTTCCTAAATCCGTGAACCAAGTTATTTGCATGAATGTTTATATACATGCAAACATCTTTTTTCTGTAAATCACTACCAGCTAGTGTGAGATAGGATGGTTAACACACACACACACACACATGTGTGACGACAGGGGGGTAGGGGGTCATCATGCTACGTAGCTTTTTTAAAGGGGAATAACTAACATCGTTTTTTTATTTAAAAAAAATACGGGACAAGGGGGGGGGGGAGAGTTACCGTCAAGCTACGTAATTACCAGGGGGTATTTAGAGGTTTCTGACGAAATACTACAATGGGGGAGGGGGTGTTAAAAACCACTCAAAAACAGGCTTCGTCATTTTTGTTCCCTAATTTACATTCTCTAACGAAAATTGTAGTTGATGTAAATTATATATCACCCAAGATGACAGTGATCGTAGGGCCCTCGTTCTTAGGCAAAAGGATTCATATTCACGTCCATATGGGCATTGCTTTGGATTTTTCTCAGAATTGGCAATAAATGGAGATTAGTCTTAAAATTTTATTTAAGATTTGATTTGAATGACAGTTTATTATTTGTTGCTACATCAAACTAGACTGCCCTTCAAATTATGCTGTTCAAGACCAGCAACACTTGATGCTTTCCTCAGGACTAGAACAATTTGCTAGCAGATAAATCGATCACTTAAGTCGAACGTTTGGCTCCCACAAGAATTAGGAGGCGGATCGTCGTTGTCTGAGTCATGGTTTTTGGGTAGCACAAGTTTGTTGGTGCCAACACGTGCTAGTTTTCGGTCTTCGTTCTGCATTTCCTCATTGTAAGACTCATTATCGCCTAGTATTATATCTCGTAAACGCGGCGGGAGTTCTTCGAATTCAGGAAGCTGACAGTCGGTGGCAGAATTTGAAGCAGCATTATTGGACGCTGTTTTGACGATAGCCGTTGGCTCATCCATTTCTTCATCCATATCCAAATTATGCGCAGCCGATGGCATCAACATTTGATAGAATAATATGTAGGGCGTGTTTGGACTTGACAATGAATGAAGCTCATCTGCAGAGCACTTCGTTACGTAGTTATCATTAAATTTATACCAACAATCTGATTCATCTTGCGCATAGGTATAGTAATGCCCCGAGTCCATGCTCGTACCCGCATGTACAACGGCTGCATACAGGGAGTAGTGCACAACAGATGGAGGATTTATTTCTGAAACGATCCTCAAAGATATCGCTTCATCGTGCAACACTTTGTTCATCAATTTTGCACGTGTATGCCTTTGCTGATCATATCTAAAATGTTTAAGTGTAAGAATAAGATTCCTCGGCGATTTTAAGATTCGTATGGAGCGTTCTCCGTCGCACAATCTTTTGCATTTATCACAGAAATATTGGTTATCGCCTATTAGCTTCTCTGAGGAACAATAAAAGTCGAGCAACTTTTGAACAGAGTAATCTGCTCCTAGCTCATTTGGCTCGGGAAAAGATAGTTCGAATGATCGAAATGCATCCGAATTGGTACTTTGTGAGCCACACTCTTTGCATTCGTAGGTTACAAACAATTTTCCATCAAATGTTTTCTGAATAAGCGTAGGTGGGAGCAAAGATTCATTATACTGTGCTTCTTCCGTTACGTAATGGCCTTCGTATTGTTGTACAGGTAGATTAATTCCATTGATGATTTTAGAATTCGATATTTCCAACAGTGAATTGCCGTCAGCCTCAGATGACCAACACCTCTTATTTTTTCCAGAGCGCTCCAAATATTGATTTTTCATCAAAGTCTTCTTTTCTGTTTCATGAAGTTTTTCCAAAAGATAGCCAAGAAATTCCGATGAGTCTTGCTGGAACCCAGGAACAAAGTCAGGCGGTCGGGCAGCTGCGAGCAATGCTCTCGGTGTTAGTTCTGGTCGAGCTGAATGTAGCAAAAAGGCAAGAAGCTTTTGTATTTGTGAAAACAGCGGTGCTTCAATTTTGGACAGAAGAATTTCGCGGCTGAACCTGAAATTGTCAAAAATAAAACATAGAAATGCGTATCCAAGAATAAAGTAAAGTTTTTACATAGTGTATGTCGCAACAATTTGCTTTCAAACATCAAAATCAAATGATATGTAGTTGTAACTAAGTTGCTTTTTATTTCAATACCTGTTTTTAAGATGTTGATAAATTACGAATGTAAAGAGAGATCATAAAATTATTGCAACACAATAAATTCACTATCAAATCCCATGTATTCATCAGATAAAATCAAATTTGTAGGTCAGTGTCGTACACGTATTTAGCACAGCTTACAAATATTGTATCAAAAATTGGGTTTCGCACTTTATTCTCATTTTTAACCAATTTTTGAAAATATCATTTGGCTTCTTTGCTTGCTTCTTGCTATTTCTGAGTTCTCGTTTCAGCACGACCGAGTAGGTTGCGGTTGGGCGTAGTTCAATGCAATACGTTCGATTTCTTTCAGTAAGAACAAAAACACCAAATTAGCCTCATACTATTTCATCGTGGTTTCAGCAGTGGCTAAAAGCTAGGATAATGTGCCTATTATGGCAGTAGAGCCTAATTGGAACCAAGCATATAAGATATATTCTAAAGTTATATTATTTATTAGTTATGCAAATATATTCAGGACTATCGGCTAAATCTAACCGAAATAGGATACAGCGGCTCTTAGCAAATCAACAATGGATGAACGGACAATTATCGTCTCAAACATTTCATCTTAAACAGACGGGCATAGCATAGTTGGTAAATCGATTGCCTTGTACGCAGCTCACCTGCATTCGATTCCCAACCCCGCACATAAGTTTAGAGATTTTTCCAAAAGAGATTTATCTAACCCGAAAAGAGGCAAATGACCCTAAGGTTAAAGCCTCTATATAAAAAAATCTCACCATAACGCCAGAAATATACTCACAGGTTTTTCTACGCGGTTTTTTTGCAGGTTTTTTTTCAGCGGATTTTTCAATTTACTCGGTTTTCATTTACGCGGATTTTTGAATTCACGCGGTTTTCATTTACGCGGATTTTTGAATTTACGCGGTTTGCATTAACGCGGATTCTTTAACTAATGCGTTTTTTTAAATTTACGCTGTTTTCATTTACGCGGATTTTTAAATTAACACAGCGTTCATTTACGCGGACTAAAATTTACGCGGTTTTCATTTCGCGGGTTTTTTTTTATTTACGCGGTTTTCATTTACGCGGCCTGTATCCCCCGCGTAAGAAAACTGAGTGTTGTGGAATACTGGTTATCCTACACGTGAGATGCTAGCCGACATTAGGTCAAATGCACTTCGGCACAAGAAGTACCACAGTAGATGAACACGACAGCGTGATCGCATCGGGCTTTTCCTCTTTCGTTCGCAGACCATCACCGAGGCTAGACGCATAGGTAAGTTGCTCCGTACAAGCCAAGCGCCTTTACGGCTAGCGAGCGGTCGGTCAAACCGAAGCATTTGGCGGAACCCCACAATGGCGATCCTGCCAGGTTTGCCATTAGCACAATGGTAAATAAAATGTAGAACTGAAAAAAACAGAACCGACCGACATTTTGAGAATCATTTTCAAACAACGTCACTTCTGCCAAAAACTAAGTGTCGTTAACTGGAGTGGAAATTCACTACCATCTAAATCTGGTTACTTCCGGGAACGAGTTGGGACAAATGTTCACACGAAAAACTTTCTCAGGAAAGTTGTTTTTACGATCTGGGAAAGCGCCCAATATTGAAACAAATCGTAAAGTAGAAACAACTTTACCTGCTTGCTGAGACTAGCGTTGAACAATCCGCCTGCAATTGACGAGTTGGGATAACCGTCCAGAATTGAAAAAGAGTAAAGTAGACACGACTATAAAATTACCAAACGATGAAAAGTATGCGAAACAGAAAAGTGAAATGGGACATTCACTAGTTTAAAAGCGACATTTGCATAAAACGATAGACTCCGTTGCAAACCTTTATTGTTACCATCATTTGTTACATACTGTTCGTTCGATGATACGTCTACTGACAATTCGTTTTTATGGTAGACTAATCGTAGTTGTTTTTATTGCATTCGTAGATTTCTCTAACCGAAATGTCCGTACATGGAAAATACGTGCGAGCACCGGATAACGACATGCAGACGGGAGTGAATCTCGATGATTCGATTTATTCCGACAAACTGCTTTTTTCTGAGCTCGGAGCTGTTGAGGAAACTGAGTCGGATGGGTTAGAACACATCGAAACGTTGCCAGTCGTCACAACGGTCGACGAAGTAACTCCGACAGAAAGTGAAGTTGAAGCACAACCACCTTCACTTTCGACTAATGCCAGTTTGTATGAAAGGATCGCTCACCTTGAAAAGGTAATCGTCCAGCTTACTAAGTCGCTGGAACCTTCTCAAAGAGACAGGCAGCCTATCAACGACGACGGCAATGTTTCTGAGCGTGCCCCGTTGGGCGAAAAGGGCTGGGCGAATCCTGACGAAAACTGCTCATCGAATCGAACTAGCACTACTATCCGGTGGGAACACATTCCCCCATTACTAAAAGACGTACCTGCCAACAAGCTGTGGGAAGCATGGCAATGCTTCCTTGAAAACTTCGAGATAGCAGTGTCGCTATCCAATGTATACGATCCTGTTTGCCGTGCCAAGTTACTTTTCTTGTCAATGGGTACAGAATTACAAGGAATCGTGCGGACTGCTAAACTGCGGCCGAATCTTGACGACTTAAGTTGCTGCTCTACGTTTGTGAGTAATGTGGATGCACACTTGAAGTCTATGACAGACATATCATCGGAACACGAAGCATTCACCGGAATGAGACAAGGAAGAAGGGAATCGGTTGTTATGTTATGTGGATATAGCCCGGATGACCAGGAGCGATTCGTCCGCACGCAACTACTTAAGGGCATGCTGAACAAAGAGTTAGCAAAAACCGCTATGAAACGAATTACATCGTACAATCAGCCACCAGAGACGAAGCTTATGAAGCAGAAAACAGGCAGAACGATAATCATACTCAGGTAGCAAACGCAGTCAGCCAGCGGAGCAACAGAGAAAGGTTTAAGAAGCTTACCAAACCAACGGAACCGCATTATGGGTCAGGCAGACACGGTCTGGGTAGGCGTTCAAGATGTTCCAAGTGCAATCATTTGTCCCACACGGGAAAACCATGCGCCGCCGCCAACAAAAAATGCAACAGCTGCGGAAAAGTTGGCCATTTTGCAGCCGCTTGCCGTAAAAGGCGTGTCAACCTCGTTCAGGAGAACCTGAAAGAAAAACGTAAGCGAAAAGAATCGTCGGACTGGACGGAGGACGAGAATCCCCAACAGGTACGATGAATTGTTGAAAATGTTAGATAAATAAAACGAAATCATAATATGCAACACAGATAGAAAACAAATCAACTTATCCGAAATTGTCAAACATTCATTGCAGGGTATAAACGCAATTTCAATCGAGAATGTCTTAGTAGACTGCCGTCTAGGATCATCAAGCCCCATATCCTTCATGATTGACTCTTGATCCGATGCGAATGTCATCGGTGGTTCTGATTGAATGAATTTTAAGGAACAGCTACGGAAGAATTTGGTCGACCCAAGGCCAATAAGCCTTCCACAAAACCAAGAGCTTCGTGCATACGGGGTCAAGAAACCTATGTCTATCTGCCAGGCTTTCAGAGCTCAAGTGGAAGTAATAGGGATGACGAAACCAACGACATTGGCTGAATTCCTGGTAGTCGATGAAGGTCGCCGATCCTTGCTCGGTAGGGCAACAGCGAGTGAGTTGAGGCTATTGGAAGTGGGTATAGCAGTAAATAGTTGCGAAAATTCCACCGCAACGGAGGTATTTCCAAAAATGCCGGAAGTTAGAGTTAAATTTAGCGTGGACGAAACAGCCGCTCCCGAAAAGAACGCTTACTTTAATGTTCCGGCCGCTAACCGTGAAGGAGCAAGGCAACGCTTAGAAGAAATGGAGGCTCGTGGCATTATAGAGCGAGTCCATGGAGCACCAGAGTGGATAAGCAGAATGTCGGCTGTGTCGAAAGGCAAGAATGATTTCCGCCTGGTGGTGAACATGCGCTCACCTAATAAAGCGATAAAACGAGAATATTTTCGCCTTCGCCTATTAGACGAGATGAATATTAAGTTGCGCGGATCTCGATTATTTACGAAACTGGATCTCAGTAACGCCTTCTACCATCTCGAACTTGCGAAAGAATCGCGGGATTTGACTACGTTCCTCACTGAAAGCGGGATGTATCGGTTCACCCGACTGGTGTTCGGAGTGAACTGCGCGCCCGAAATTTTCCAACGGGAAATGTGCCGATTATTAGAAGGTGTAGAGAATGTCATCGTCTATATAGACGATAATCTTATTTTCGTCGATTTTTTGGAAGCTCTTCGCTCGACAACCGCTAACGTGTTGAAAATGCTTTGAGAGAATAATTTGACTTTGAACACGGCAAAATGCGAATGCGAGAAAACGCACTTAAAATTCCTCGGTCACTAGCTAAATGACGAAGGTTTTCATGTAGACGGAGCAAAAATCAAAAACATTCGTAAATTCCGGCAGCCCAATACAGTATCCGAGCTACGCAGCTTCTTGGGATTGGCTTCGTTCCTTAGTTCCTATATCAAAAACATTACCGACCTTACAAGTCCTCTTTGGGCCGTATCCACAGCTAAATCCTGGTTTTGGGGAGAAAATCAAGACAATGCGTTTAAGGCGGTAAAAGAAGCAATTACCAACTGTACAACTGCCTTGGGATATTTTTCCGAGCACGACGAAACCATATTATATAGTGATGCCTCACCAAACGCGCTTGACGCTGTTCTCGTACAGCAAAATAAATCCCACCCACCGCGGATCATAAGCTTCGCATCAAAAGCATTGACACCTACAGAACGAAAATATGCACAGAATCAGCGCGAGGCGTTAAGCGCAGTTTGGGCGGTTGAGCATTTTGCATTCTTTCTTCTTGGTAGGCATTTTACGTTGAGAACAGATGCAGAAGGCATAACGCTTATCCTAAATCGAACTCGTGAAAACTCGAAGCGTGTCCTTACTAGAGCAGACGGCTGGGCCCTTCGATTAAGCCCATATGACTACGATTTCGAGTTCGTACGTGGTCGGGACAACATCGCGGACCTTTCCTTTAGATTTTACGTTGGCAACGATGCCCCGTTTGACGACCATCTCAGTCCGTGGGAAATAGCCAGCTTAGAGGTGAATACCGTAGGGTTCTTAACCGAAGAACAAATTAGAGAAGCTACAGCACAGGATCAAGAGTTACAACATATGATCGACTCTTTGGACAGCAATGATTGGCCAACGGGGTTGAAAAAGTATCAAACCATTGCCGGCGACCTCTCCTTGAACAACGGGATTCTTGTGAATAATGATTGTGCTATAATCCCGTCCATACTTCGAGAAAAAACTCTGAAATTGGCACATGACGGTCACCCGATGGTAGCCAAACAGAAGAGTATACTTAGAGAGCGTGTGTGGTGGCCTGGTATGGCTGCAGCGGCCGAAAACTGGGTGAAGTCTTGCCAAATTTGTGCCACAAATGGCAGGCCAGAGAAGCCCACGTCGATGAAAAGAATATTCACTCCACAAGTAGTATGGGAAACAATCGCCCTGGACTTTAACGGGCCATACATGAAATACGGCGGAGTTTCTGTGCTGGTGGTCGTAGATTACCGATCTAGGTATGTCATGGCACATCCCGTCAAATCGACGTGCTTCGAACATACGAAGAAGGTCTTAGAAGAAGTCTTCGAAAGGGAAGGGTTCCCCAAATGCATCCGATCCGATAACGGACCTCCTTTCAACGCGAAGAATATGCAACTTATTGCGCGCAAAGGAGTATCCAAACCATTTTCTCGACACCTTTATTTCCACAACAAAACGGGATGGTGGAAAATTACATGAAACTCATAAATCGAGCGATGTCGGCGGCTGCCAGCTGTAACACGAGTTTCATGGACGAGTTACGAGCTGCGGTTAATGCTCGCAATGCTGCTGCTCACAGAGTGGCCGGTGTTCCACCTGAAGAAGTTTTCTTGGGAAGAAAAATCAAACGTAGATTACCATTATTGACACACATGAAAGCTGATTTCGATGATAATATACTTAACATGAAAGACAAGGTAGCAAAAATTCGCGGCAAGCAACAAAAGGATGCTCGAAGAGGGGCTCGGAAATGTAACGTTAAACCAGGTGACACCGTAATCATGTAGCGATCAAACCGCACGAAAGGTGATTTTAGATTCACACCGCAGAAATACACGGTTATGGAGGAAGAAAACGGAAATTTAGTGCTGAGTAAAGCCATGTCAAGTGATCCTAGAATTTTTCGCAAAATCACCGATTTTCATGGGGTGGGATTATGGTGAATAGCTTTTGGTATAAATATTTTGTTAATACTCGCTTTTTGCCTTTCTCAATAGAAAGGTATTGCAATTGCTCTGAAAACCGACTTTTTAACGGAGGGCCGAGTGACATATACCATTCGATTCAGTTCGTCGAGTTCGGCAAATGTCTGTGCGTGTGTATGTGCGTCTGTGTGTGTATGTGACCAAAAATGTCACTGATTTTTCTGAGATGGCTGAACCGATTTTGACAAACTTAGTCTCAAATGAAACAACGTCAGGACTCGCCCATCAACGTTCCCATAGGTTGCTATTGAATTTCTAATGGATCCGACTTCCGGTTCCGGAATTACAGGGTGGTGAGTACGATAACGCAGAAAATGTCGATTTTAATAAATTCTGCAATGAATGTATAAAGGTGAATTTTTTTCCAAAATATGACCACAACTGCTTCGATTAGTAGTATTAGGTCACTAACATCCATTCGAAGTCTTTTAAGCCACATTGGCCACCATCATCTGTTCCGGAAGCCCCGGCGGAAGTATTTAAATTCAGAATAACAGTCGCATCGGTTTCTCGGAGATGGCTAGACCGATTGAACCAAGCTTAGTCTCAAATGAAAGGTATTGCGCCCCCGTAAATGGCTATTAAATTTCATCCCTATCCGACTTCCGGTTCTGGAGTTACGGGTTGTGGCGTGCGATCACATACCGAATTGCGATTCAAACCGATACTCCGATGAAAGCAAAATAGGTAAAAATTTACCTAAAATGTCTCTCAAACAACTTAAATTTACAGTTCTAGGTCACCGACGGTCAACCAAACTTTCGTTGACTACATTGACCACCATAGACGATTCCGGAAGTGGCCGGGAAAAACCGCCATCTTTCAAAATTAACGAAATCACATCAGTTTCCCGGAAATGGTTGGGTCGATTTTCACTTAATCCCAACTGATAGCTATAATATCCCCACAGATGTCTATAAAATTTTGTACGGATCGCTTATATGGTTCCGGAAATATAGACTAAACCGTTCGATCACATATGAAATTCCCATGTAAGCCGGATCTCAATTTTTTTTTCAAAGGGGGGACCCCATGAAATTCAAGAAATCGAATTCGTATTTTTGATGCCAAACATCTTTAAAATGCATGAAACATCGAGATTTTATGTTAGCTCGAAAATTTTTTTTTATGAAAATCGACTTTTTGGGACTTTGCCGATTTCGCACCTTTTGCCTTTCTCAATATTTCAATTTAATATTGCCGTGGCTGGTTTTTCTTTTACTAAATTTTAGAACTCGAACAATGATTTCTTTTCTTGTATATAGTTGTCATATCGTGTATAATAAAAATGTAATATATGCATTTGAAAGTTTTTAATGCATATGAACAACTCAATAATTCTCCTGTTCGGGATTGAGAAAGGCATAATTGCACCGCTAGGTGGTTTAAAACAGGTTTTTCTTCGAGATATTACCCCTTAAACTTAATTGTATAATAAAATTGTAAATTTTATATCTCAAAAACTACTGAAGATAATTGAATGAATTTTTGTACACTTATAGAATGATATTAACACCATCTCACAAAAATATATCTATTGTATAATTGAGTAAATAACGGTACTTCGCATCTATTTAAAAATTTCAATTGCATTTTTTCTTGGGTTTTTCACGCTAAAAATTTTCAGGAAGTCTGTCAAATTACGCAGCAATCCTTCACCTTCAAAAATCTGTATTGATAATTTTTCATTTTTGTTCCTATCGAAAGTTATGGATGATTTTATAATTTCCTTCAACGCATGGCCCACTTTGATGCAGCCCGCGAACACTTACATATTGGCAACGCCGCACGTCGCCACGTCCTAATGCGCATCGCTTTGGAAAAGCGTATCTCATGTCCAAAATTGCCATATCTGATATTAGAGTAAAAAGACAAGCTTTTCTTTACGGATTATTGAGGGTAAATGTTTTTCGAGTGATTTGCATACTTTTTAGCGTTATTATATTTTTCGCGAGTTATTGAGCAGTGGACATGTTTGAACCTGCATGGACACGATTTTTTGCAAAGTGACATATTTCACCACTTTTTTGTTAGTTGGTTCTGTCTGAATGGTAGCACGGTATGTTTGCTCGCATTGCTGTTTATAATGTCGTTTTCGATTGAGAACCTAGACACTAACCCGGGTTAGTTGCTTCAAACAAACGATTTTAATGGAACTGAGTTGGGTTCTCGCAAAACAGCGGTGGTGTGAGCGAACCCGAAATATTTTTCAGGTTGGAACCCAACTCGGTTTTCAGTTCAGTGACCATTCATATATTACGTAACTCAAAAATTGCCCAAAATTGACTCTGCCTCCCCCCATGTAACAAATTGTCACAAATTTCTCCATTCCCCCCTCTCCTATTACGTAACAAATTCCTAGAAATATTTTTCTTCTTCGTTGAAAACATGTTACGTAACGATCTAGCTAACTCCCCCATATGTCACAACTTGTTGTACCCCCTCCCCCCTAAAAGCGTTACGCAATTCATGAATGGTCCCTCAGTGGCACATAACCTAGGTTCGATACTGGCATCAAACAAATGGTTTGACAGTAGTTAGGTCTGAAACTGAGTTAGTTTCTTCCTCAAGCAAAAACGACATAAGTAATATCATTCAGTAAAAAACATGTGAAGTAAAAGGCTGTTGTCATAAGTTGTTCCACTTTCCTGTATAATGGTGTAGACAAACAGTGAATTTGAATAAAACATAGACGCACTTTGACTTACAAAAGTGTCTTTGAAGATAGCAATAACATAAACTCATTACATAAGTTAGGTTTCGGTATTTGCGATACAGTTTAATTGAGAGTAACGATAAATTCAATTCAGCTTTTTGCTGGTGGCTGCGTTTTTAAATGCGCACTCTATTTTGACAAGTCGTCTGTACAGTGTCAACTTTGACAACTCGTCAGCAGTGTCAATTTTGACAAGCGGTCTCATCAGCCTTGAGTTTCATGGCTATCATACATCCTGCATTATTTATAAGTAGATTCTCAGCTTTTGGAAAGTGTCGAGAGAATTATGCGATTAGAGCCTCTGCTCTTACCTAAACTCATCACACATGAAATGACTAATAATAGCACATGAAACTTGCTTTTAAACCACCCGGAAAAGCATCTTTAACGATACAGTACCTAAAAGTAGACCTAAACAATGTTTGTTCGCATCTGATTTTGGATACAAATTTGTAGCAAAATTTGGCACCAAGAATTGACAATTGTTAGCTACAGCTGCAGCTGCGTTTACCGAAAAAATCGGTTGCAATTCGCCTGACTTATTAGTTTCGACTAGATTGAGTATCGCTGATTGGTTTTTCGCCGTATAACAATCGCCCAATTACATTATAAGACTGATTAATCTGCCTTATTGGTCGACCGATTTTTGTATGCCGATTGCGAGTAGCTAATAGTTTTGAATAGCAGATGTTCTGTATCCATCTTTCGAGTTGAGTGTCGCTGTTGAATGGGACTACAGTTAACTGTGCGGATCCGTACCGAAATCAGTTTAGTTTTTCAACTGAAAAACAATATTTGTATTTGACGTTCAACTTTAGTTGAGATCAGAAGTGAACGCCTACCGCGATCAAAAAATTGAATCTAAATCACGGTTTGTCAAAATTGACAAGACTGTTGATTTGTCAAAATTGATATTGGACGGAGGACTTGTCAAAGTGAGGTGCGCATTTGAGGACGCAGCCACCAACAAAAAGCTGAATATCTTCAAAAGGGCTAATGAGATTTTTATAAACAAACTTATTTCGCTCATTACTCCGCTGTCGAGTCCAATTTCATGAAAGATACACATGAATCAACATCTTTACACTTGGTAGAATCAATTTCAAATGTCTTCGGGGTTGTAAATATAACAAATTAAGAGAAATCAGCAAAACAAAAGTTTGTTTACAAATCTTATTAGCCCTATTTTAATGTTGATATGGAATTCAGCTTTTTGTTGGTGGCTGCGTCCTCAAATGCGCACCCCACTTTGACGAGTCCTCCGTCCAATATCAATTTTGACAAATCAACAGTCTTGTCAAATTTGACAAACCGTGATTTAGATTCAATTTTTTGATCGCGGTAGGCGTTCACTTCTGATCTCAACTAAAGTTGAACGTCAAATACAAATATTGTTTTTCAGTTGAAAAACTAAACTGATTTCGGTACGGATCCGCACAGTTAACTGTAGTCCCATTCAACAGCGGCACTCAACTCGAAATATGGATACAGAACATCTGCTATTCAAAACTATTAGCTACTCGCAATCGGCATACAAAAATCGGTCGACCAATAAGGCAATTAATCAGTCTTATAATGTAATTGGGCGATTGTTATACGGCGGAAAACCAATCAGCGATACTCAATCTAGTCGAAACTAATAAGTCAGGCGAATTGCAACCGATTTTTTCAGTAAACGCAGCTGCAGCTGTAGCTAACAATTGTCAATTCTTGGTGCCAAATTTTGCTACAAATTTGTATCCAAAATCAGATGCGAACAAACATTGTTTAGGTCTACTTTTAGGTACTGTATCGTTAAAGATGCTTTTCCGGGTGGTTTAAAAGCAAGTTTCATGTGCTATTATTAGTCATTTCATGTGTGATGAGTTTAGGTAAGAGCAGAGGTTCTAATCGCATAATTCTCTCGACACTTTCCAAAAGCTGAGAATCTGCTTATAAATAATGCAGGATGTATGATAGCCATGAAACTCAAGGCTGATGAGACCGCTTGTCAAAATTGACACTGCTGACGAGTTGTCAAAGTTGACACTGTACAGACGACTTGTCAAAATAGAGTGCGCATTTAAAAACGCAGCCACCAGCAAAAAGCTGAATTATAATAAGAAAGTATTTATTAAACTACTATGATTTTTGTTGTGCACTTCGGTCAAAAAATATAAAATAATCTCAAAATATCCGGAAAACATTCATCTTCGTTAATCCCTATAGAAAAGTTTGTTCTTTTGCAGCAATCGAGAGATGTAGCTTCTGTTAGTCATGCGATGCACACTTCCAACGCGATGCGCATTAGAACGTCGCGACGTGCGGCTTTGCCAATAGGGGAAAGCGAGGCAATATCGCCATGTGGGGCAAGTTGAGCACCCCCGTTTTCCGAGAATCTATGAACAATTTTCGATTTTTTTTGTTCGCACGAATGCTCCGGCAATCACCATTAGATGATGTAATACTTCTATTGCGACATAAAACATATCATAAATCACAAAAAATACAAAAATCTGACAGGATGTCAAAGAACTGAAAATGTTATAAGATTCAAGCTCTATGAAATAAGCATTCGCATGACGTATGTGTGCGGTAATTGAAAAATGCATATATCTCCGGAATATTTAACGTCTACTATTTCAAACAAAGTTTTGTTAAATTATGACTTTTGTAGTTTCCACAAAAAATCTGCGAACATAGCTCTACAGCATGTGGCCAAATTAGCACCACGCAAATCTCACATGGGTTTATGCATTAAATTCTGAAAAGTTATCCGTAAGTAAACGGTTTATATCTGAAGCTACTACAACGATGAATAATAATATTTGCTAGAGAAAGTTATTTGCAAATATATTATTTAAACAAAATGGAAATTTGAATCTAATAGTTCCGAAAATGCTGTTAAAAACTATAAGAAGAATTTCAGGGGCAACTGAATGTCACTAAATAAATGAAAAATATGATTCTTATTAATTATAAGTGAAACAAATTTAATTTTATTTTTTAAATTAAATCTTTTACCATTTGATCATATTGCCCCTTAAGATTTGCTCATATTGCCCCTAAGGTTTTTACCAAGCCAAAAAATCGATGATTACGAACAACGATTATTTTCAAAGATTTTGAATTTTTTCAGCGCGTTTAATAACTGCATGTGAAGAATATGTTGTATACTACCAATAGAGGGAAATTTGGGATTATTTGTATGTTTTGCTTGTAAGTAGGGGTTTGCCCACTACTCGGGTTCTTATTTGCCCGGCGTACCCTTCTTTTCAGGGCGGCCTAGGTGCTCCTACCGGAATTTCGGATTTTCGTATAATAACAAACAAAAAGAGAAAAAAACAAATAAATTCTAAATTTACCGACTTTTATTCTCCTCTCCTCTGTGCTGCACTCTGCCGGTGAAACTAATCAGCTTTCGGCGATGGCGGAAGGCGAAGGTTTATCCGACCGGCCGGGACTCCGACGGCCGTGTTCTCCCGCAGGTACCGTTGGCTGCTATTGCAGCGGTCCTTTACAATTAGCCAGGGAGGTGAGCAAGGCTCTTTTGTTAGAACCTCCCTAGCGACGGGGCGATTAATCGCCGGGTCCACTCACTCCCCGTGAATGGCCCAGGTAGATACCGCAGTAAACTACCTCAGGTGGATCCGTTGTCCTACCTGCTTCGCCCTCCTTTGCGATTAACTGTGGAGGAGAGCTATGCTCGTTCGGCTGATCCTCCACAGTGAGGGCGGCGTGGTGTCACTGGGTCCTTTGTAATTAGCCGGGGGAAGCGAGTGGCTCCTTTGCGATTAGCTTCCCGTTCCCGGCGACCCAACACCGCACTATACACTGTGCCCGAACCACGGGCCGACACTTTCCGACGGTCTTAGTTTGCCGTCGCACGCGCGCACTGAAACTTTTCTCTAGTGGCGGAAACTGTCCCACAAAAACTTATTACGGACGTCTGTTATTCGCCGTGGTTCGTCACTTTCTGCCTTTTCACGATGGCCGCCTTCCGCACTCGACCAAAACAAGCACCAAAAAAACGCACCGCCGCATAGCTGTCATCGCTATAGCACAGCATAGTCAGACCACTTTTGCAGCGAAAGGAGAGCGGTAACCTAACTAAACCCTATGCTATTTATTTACAAATACACAACAAAAATTACTACACCTATCTGGACTAATAACAACGTTCATGGACTATTATTTAAACGAAATTTACATCAAAAACATGAACGAGCATAATGAGCAGCGGTGAGTTATGTTGCAATAACAATACACTCTACGGAGAGAGTACGCACAAATAGGTATATTTCCACCCAGCGCTAAATTGTTACCCTGACGGGTTACAATCTCGCCCACACCGGGTGGAAAAAAATTGGCAACAATTTTTTTCTAACCTAACACCTAACACCGATACAATAATAATACGCAATGAATAAATAAATAAATAAATAAACAAAGAAAAACTAACTACACCTAATTATTTCTTCCGCAATTTATCAAAATTCATCAAAAAAAAAATAATCGACCGGGTGTCCTCATTGGTGAAAAGTTTGCCTGTGTTTGGTCCGATAATACTGACAGCATACGCGAAGCGAGAGGTTGTCAGCCATCGTCATTACTCGGTTATGGGTTGAACCCTAAATCCAATCCGAAAACAAGATCGGTAACAACTCGATATTCCTAAAATTCTGCAAGTGACATTGACAATTTTCAATCTTCCAACTTGCAGGGGAACGGTTGTCGGCATTATTTTGTTCGTTTTTTTTCCTCGACTGTCCAGAAATGCCTCGTGTTCTTACGGTACCAGTACTACACGCTTGTGTTGGGGTTTCTATCCAAAAACATTCATACAATTATCCCATTCATTCATCCTCAATCACTGGCCTACTCGATCATTCACATTCCGATAAGCACTTCGAATTAACCCCAAAACAATTTTATCTTATCATTCACACATGCATTCATTCCTTCAATATGATTCTGCACTCAAACATTCACACATACCATACCGCTTAACACGTCATCGTTTCTCCCACTCACAGACATTCCGGACAAAATGTTTGTATATTCGTCCCTTTTCGCCTCAAAACGCTTCGTACATGGCAAAAGAAACGTTTGAGAGGGACCAAAGAATGTCTTTCGCATAATTTAAACAGATCAAAATGATTCCCGCTGGAATCAAACGAACCACCCCAGGTTTAACCACAAACCCAAAATTATGCGAAATAAAATTTTATTATTTGATTCGAAATCGAAGACGCAAGGCGCTTTTTAACCCACATCTCCCCCTAACACCCATACCATCCTGATCCGAATCGGGCCCCACGTTGGGCGCCAAATGTAAGTAGGGGTTTGCCCACTACTCGGGTTCTTATTTGCCCGGCGTACCCTTCTTTTCAGGGCGGCCTAGGTGCTCCTACCGGAATTTCGGATTTTCGTATAATAACAAACAAAAAGAGAAAAAAACAAATAAATTCTAAATTTACCGACTTTTATTCTCCTCTCCTCTGTGCTGCACTCTGCCGGTGAAACTAATCAGCTTTCGGCGATGGCGGAAGGCGAAGGTTTATCCGACCGGCCGGGACTCCGACGGCCGTGTTCTCCCGCAGGTACCGTTGGCTGCTATTGCAGCGGTCCTTTACAATTAGCCAGGGAGGTGAGCAAGGCTCTTTTGTTAGAACCTCCCTAGCGACGGGGCGATTAATCGCCGGGTCCACTCACTCCCCGTGAATGGCCCAGGTAGATACCGCAGTAAACTACCTCAGGTGGATCCGTTGTCCTACCTGCTTCGCCCTCCTTTGCGATTAACTGTGGAGGAGAGCTATGCTCGTTCGGCTGATCCTCCACAGTGAGGGCGGCGTGGTGTCACTGGGTCCTTTGTAATTAGCCGGGGGAAGCGAGTGGCTCCTTTGCGATTAGCTTCCCGTTCCCGGCGACCCAACACCGCACTATACACTGTGCCCGAACCACGGGCCGACACTTTCCGACGGTCTTAGTTTGCCGTCGCACGCGCGCACTGAAACTTTTCTCTAGTGGCGGAAACTGTCCCACAAAAACTTATTACGGACGTCTGTTATTCGCCGTGGTTCGTCACTTTCTGCCTTTTCACGATGGCCGCCTTCCGCACTCGACCAAAACAAGCACCAAAAAAACGCACCGCCGCATAGCTGTCATCGCTATAGCACAGCATAGTCAGACCACTTTTGCAGCGAAAGGAGAGCGGTAACCTAACTAAACCCTATGCTATTTATTTACAAATACACAACAAAAATTACTACACCTATCTGGACTAATAACAACGTTCATGGACTATTATTTAAACGAAATTTACATCAAAAACATGAACGAGCATAATGAGCAGCGGTGAGTTATGTTGCAATAACAATACACTCTACGGAGAGAGTACGCACAAATAGGTATATTTCCACCCAGCGCTAAATTGTTACCCTGACGGGTTACATGCTACAGATATATTTGCCTTCAACCTTAGGGTGCTCATATTGCCTCACTTTCCCCTATGTAAGTGTTCGCGGGCTGCATCAAAGTGGGCCATGCGTTGAAGGAACACACCGCTACAAAATTATCCATAACTTTCGATAGGAACAAAACTGAAAAATTTTCAATACAGATTATTGAAGGTGAAGGATTGCTGCGTAATTTGACATACTTCTTGAAGATTTTTAGCGTGAAGAGCACAAGAAAAAATGTAATTGAAATTTTTAAATAGATGAAAAGTACCGTTATTTACTCAATTATACAACAGATATATTTTCGTGAGATGGTGTTTATATCATTCTATAAGTGTACAAAAATTCATTCAATTATCTTCAGTAGTTTTTGAGATATAAAATTTACAATTTTATCATGCAATAAAGTTTAAGGGTTATTATCTCAAAGCAAAAAAGGAGTTTTAACGAAATATTTATACCAAAAGCAATCCCTATACAATAAAATATGCCTCATGAAAATCGGTGATTTTGCGAAAAAATCGAGGATCACTTGACATGACATGGCTTTACTCTGCTCAGTAACGATGGAAGGATCGTGAAGCGGCATGTCACTCAGACGAAAAAAAAGTATTTGAATGGCGACATGGAATCAGGAATCAGTTTAGATTGGCTTAAACGGCACGTTCCCCAGATTATTCGGAGATTTGTGCCGGAGATTTGTGCCGTGGAGAAAAAAGCGCCTGAATACCTAAAAAACTATGTTCACTCACTAGAAGAATAAAGTTTAATCAACACGACTGAACATAAAACATTTTTCATTTCAACGAGAATGTTATCGAACGATGTTTAATAAACAAATTTCGCTGCAACATAATCGTGAAAGCTTACCTCAATATTAACAAAAAAGCTAAATGTAATTTGATTTGTTATGCAATTGAAAGCAACAAGCAGCATTAGGTAAACGTCATGTTGTATTGTTCAATCGTGACAACTCATCTTAAAGACATTAAGTCAATATTAATTCGTCAAAAGGGCGAAAGTGTTTTTGTAAACAAACTTGTTTCGCTCATTAGTCTGCTGCAGGGTGGAATTTCATGAAAAACATGCGTTAATGTAAATTTTTACCCTTCGTACAAGTAATTTCAATTATTTTCTGCATTGAAATTATAGTAAATTAAGAGAAACCATCAAAATAAGTTTGTTTACAAATCTTATTCGCCCTTTTGCAAATTTAATATGGAATTGTTGTAAAGACTCGTTCTTCATTTCAAAGAAAATTGTTTTTCGGATGCCTGTCTGATTTCTGGCAGAATTCAAGCTCAAAATCAAAAATCGATCCAGAATCATGGTCGTTCAAGACAAATGAAGACATTTTTTTACGAAATAATGAACCTGGTGTCCCTGCTCATTGAAAACAAACAGGCAGCGATGCCAGATGTGACATAAACAGACAGTGATGCCACATGTCTTTATTTTGAGGACATTTGCAATATTGCGAAGACATTTTTCAACTAAAGGCAGATCACTCTAAGAATGTATAACAAATTTGCATCAAATTAGAAAAAATGCATTTAATTTCCATTTTTGCATCAGCTTTGCACTCCCTCGCAGAAAAGTTTAACAAACGTCCTACGCTGATCCACTTTGTTCGACGTTTTGTTAAATGTAGGGCTAGTTTTTCTGTAGGGTTTTGACGTCTTACACGCAACGCAAACAACATTGCACGCAACGCAAAAACATTGCACGCAACGCAAAATACATTATGAATTTCTATTTTGATGGAAATAAATGCAATTAATTTCGCTGATTTTTAAAAATGCATCACAAGTGATCTGCCCCTAGTTTTTCAATCAATGTGAAGACACTTGCAAATAAGACCTGGTATTCCTGATCAGAACAGCGCTACTAAAACACAGTAAACGAAAAGGCGACTAGGCGTATTTAAATACATACCAACGAGTGATTGGCTTTTGAATCAGTGTTGTTCCACGATACTCTAGAATTAAGCTAAAAGAACTCAATCTAGATAGTTTTTTTTCGCATGTGTGTATTCCCGTGGGAAAAAGAAATGGTGCCGAATTATTCAAGATAAAAACAAAACATTTGGCATTGGAAAAAACGGTTGTTGAACTAGTGATATAAACAAATCAAACTTTTTCGGCATGAATTTTCATCTGTGATTGTAATTGAGCTGTCAGATATCTGAATGGTTGCCCAAGATTATAAAGCAGAAAAGTGGAAACATTCGTTATTTTTTTAAGTGTGTTGATTTCTTGCAGACAAAATCAATAATAGGCCAGGCGGTTTTGCTCGAATAGAATATCACTGGAAGCCCAAGAATTCGTACAGCGTTCCAACGATAGAAAAATTGAAAAAAAATGAAAATTGTTGGCGTCCTCAATAACCCGTGTGAGCAAAAATATATTTTTCTTTAAAGGGGAGGTGAAGGAGGATGTGGAATACTGGTTACCCTACACGTGAGATGCTAACCGGCATTAGGTCAAATGCACTTCGGCACAAGAAGTACCACAGTAGATGAACACGACAGCGTGATCACATCGGGCTCTTCCTCTTTCGTTCGCAGACCATCACCGAGGCTAGACGCATAGGTAAGTTGCTCCGTACAGGTCAAATGCCTTTCCGGCTTGCGAGTGGTCGGTCAAACCGAAGCCTTTGGCGGAACCCCCCAAGTGTATTGAACATTGCACTGATACATACAGGAGAATCAATTCCTGACGAATTCATTATAAAAGCACTCAGTAAACGCTAGTATAATATGTGATGTGGGGATGGGCATAGTGTAGTTAGTAAATCGATTGCCTTGTACGCAGCTCACCTGGGTTCGATTATCAACCCCGCACATAGTTAGAGATTTTTCCAAAAGAGGTTTCTCTACCCGAAACAGGCGAAATCGTTCCTTACCGAAAAATATTAGACGCATATTTTTTTATTTCGTCATTAGGGTGTCTCTTTCGACGTTAGACTGGTTCAAAAAATTATGACTTTTCAAAAGTTGATTTTTTTTAAATTCATAGCTTTTGAACCGCCGAACCGATTTTTATGGGTTATAGGTCCAATGAAAGGTATTTAAGTGTAGTTTCAAGAAAAAAATATTAACTTTAAAAAATATTCAGTATTGTACGAACAAAATACGCATTCAATGGTTTTTCTTGATTTTCACTGTGAGGGTCCTTGAATACTTCATACTTCCATATTTTTATTTGAAAGATCATTCAATTCTACACAATATCTCCAAACATATTTTTGAGTCATATCTAGAAGTTTCGGAGATATAATCTTTTGAAAATAAAAAATCTATGTATCTCACATGCATGGAAACGATGAAACCGCATGGTAGTTCACCATACACCTCTAGCGAGTCACAGCAGCTTTGAATAAAAAAATCGATGATTTACTTACAAACTGGGTGCAACATTCGTTTCAACCTGGGGGCTGTCCATTAACCACTAAGAAAAAAATATAGACATTGCAGACCCTCGCGTTCAAAATATTTGATTAGAAATTCCACTTCAATAAAAATCCTGGTTGTTCCTGGGGTCATATTTCAGCAATATTTATTTTTGTATCAAAAATCCAGAAGAAGCATGAAGAGAAATAAGTAAAACATTTTTATAACTTTATTCGTTTATTCTTTAGCTATAATTTAACACATATTTCTTCCGTCGAAAATACCGAACACCGTTTGACAAAAATATAGTTTTAATTTTGAGGCTTAAAACTATAGAATGACTGTCTTCCCGAAATTTGAAACGATTTTTGAAGTAGAATACTTCTAACGTTTCAATATAGGGGCCCCGTTTCAAAATTTTCACCCGGAATTTTTCCCGAGTTTTTAAACGTGAATATCTGCCGGAAATAATGGATTGTATGAAAGCAGTAATTATCTCATCCATGATTGGTCGGTACAATTCGATCAAACAGCGAGCTTTGTTAGGACTGTCCCTTTGTCATCGAGTGAACAGCAACAGGTATAAAAAGGGAACATAAGAAAAAAAAATCGTTAGTTTGTGTTCTGACGTTGTAAGCGTAGCAGCTGCTGCGTTTCATGTCAGTTCTCATTCTTCGGTGGTAGGTGGTAGGTAATACACACGGATGATGAATTCATGACATACCACAGAAAAAGCAGAACGCTCTTTCTTTTGGTGCGAGAGAACCGCGCTTTCTTGCTCTTTAAATTATACGTGGCATCAGGTGCGCGTACAAATAAATTCACCACGGTTCGCGTTCCGGAGGCAAACGAATCATCAATATTTAAGTTTAGTTTACGTGCGGCTAGATGACGCAATGTGAACTTTACTTATTTTGTTTGCATATATCGAGGCTCAACAAGTAAAAAGCTCCATTAAAAGTAATGTCCTTGTACTGCATTCGTTGTCGATTATCATACGTGACAATTGCAGGGTTATTGAGAAAATTCCTCTCTAAGAAACCTGCTTGGTTAAGGATTGAGCATATTATTATTTACGAAAAGATGGCGCGCCTAAGGAAATAGGATAATAGCTTAGCTATAGAACATTAATTAGGAGGATTGAATAAATATCATTCAACCAACATTTTCCCCTGTAATCGCAATCATAACGCTTTGCAAAATGTTCAAAAACATGTAAGATATAGAATGCTTCAAAATCATTATAAATTACACTTTGAAAATGGTCAGGACAAAACGCACTTGTGCCGGGGTAAATCACCGACAAACCGACATGACAACTAGAACGGTTTCGGTGAAAATTTTTGGCAAATAATTTAAAATAAATTACGTCGGAATGGTAGCTCCATCCGTATAATGAGTTACACATCATTACATAACATGTCTCTCATAAAAGAACACTAATGTACTCTAGTAAAAGTGAGACAAGATGAGTTTAACATATTCAAACGAGCAGAAGCTTTTTGTATTTACATGAGCATCTTATATAAACGTTTCAAGTAGAAAGTACAGTGGTATTGACTAACTTTGTACTTCAGTTAACTTCATGAAAAGTAAATCGAAAAAACAATATTTTTCAAGCACATTGTTTGATAAACCATTCCATTTTCGTTGATCGAGAATGAAACGATTTACTATCAGATTTCAAAGATTTTTCGTCGAAAATGCAGTATACGCAACGACGTTGTGATATGTCTTTTACTCTGAATTTAGCATATTCCCCGATATTTTGTCAAATATCGTTCTATCTTTACAAAATATTAAATAATTATCAACTGCTCAATAAAACCGGAACATATATTGCTAAGATTATTATGCTTCAACAACTTCAAGTTAAGTTCAACTTTTTGAGTCACATTTCTTGAAGCTATGGCTGTCAATTTTCTCTTGACCAGACCTTTAATGTAGGAACTCTAAACGATACATGACAGTTTTGTCCATTACTAGAGAGTTGAGGCAAAATTTTGTAGCTCGTGCTGTCAAATACAAATATCCGTTTGACAGCACGAGTTACCGATTTTTGCGTCAAATCTCTAATAATCTCTTGCCAAATCTAAAAATAGAGTGTCATGTCAGATTGTCGGTGGATAAACTTCACCACAACAAGGGGCCTAATTCAGTACCACAACGAGACAGAAGGCTCGTTGGACAAACAAGTAATTTTGTTTTTTGTCGGGATTTCATAAAAGTGTAGCTTTAAAGCGTTGCATTTATTAGGTTTTCAGAACAATTTTTCTGTTTAGAGTAGAAAGATGGGTAGGTAATGTCAGAGACATTACTGTAATGAAGTAGCATACACTTTAGGCTATTAAGGTTGGACAGAGAATGCGCAAAATTCGCAAACGAAAAAAGCAGTTTTTTTTCCACACCGTATGTCAGATCTTCATAAAAATCAATCAGCGTATGTAGAATGTTGTTACAGTACTGCTGATTGATTTTTATGATGATCTGACATACGGTGTGGAAAAAAACTGCATTTTTCGTTTGCGAATTTTACCCTTTCTCTGTCCAACCTTAATACGAATGCTACAATTTTTACTAATTTCTGAAAGGTTTTATCAAAATAAGTTATTTCGGTATATCTAAAGGAAATAGCGAAATAACGGTACAAGTATATCCGATTTTCTACTGTTGCCAAATGAATTGTTTCATTTTCATTAAATGCCCTTTTCAGGGTTACCATATGAGGATAAATATGTTCGAATATCTAAGATTTCGATGTACGTGTACCAATATTAGAAATAACGAAATAACTGGTTTTAATACAACCGATCAGAAGATAGTCAAAACTGTAGCACTTGTATTAACAGCCTAAAGTGTATTCTACTTCACTCCGATTATGTCTCTGACATTACCCACCCATCTTTTTAACTTTTTTTCCATTTTATTGTATTCGGATTCCGAAAATAGCTGATAGTGTATTTTTGAATATGGCTTAGAAATAACCCAATTATAAAGTTCTTGGGCTGTTGTTATATGATGACCTTGTAATGTCGCTTTCGCAGCGTTTCGTTTCAATACTCCTCCCAAAGCATCACAAGGACCCTTTCCATGACAAGTTGCGGAAAAAAATCCGCTCGGCATCAATGCCAAAATCTTTTTGTTTAATGTTTTAATGATGATGTATACATACGCATACGGTATGCGTGTCACTTGTTACTTGTTACTAGCGAACATGGAAAATCCTATTTTAATATCATTATAATATTATCATCATATCATTATAATACAATGTGTCCCACATTTATACGTTCACCCCGTTTTTTCAGGATAACTCTTTTTTTCTTTCGACCAAACTGCACCAAATTTTCAGTGTTTGTTTTGAAACTTAACCAACGATGTTTCTCGAAATTTGGAAGCTCTAGTGTTTTTGGTTCGTTTGTTATGGCAGTGAAAAAGTGGTGTCCACATTTATACGTTCACCCTACTAATTTTTGGGTAACTTTTTTCTATTCAAACAAACTGCTCAAGATTTTCAGCGTTTATTTTAAAACTTAATCAACGATTTTTCTCGAAGTTTGGAAACCCTGGTGCACCTTGTTCGTTTGTTATGACAATTTAAGTTAAAAATGTGTCCCTTATTTATCCGTTCACCCTATTTTCTCAGAATAACGCTTTTTTCATTGAAACGTTCTACACCAAATTTTCGAAGTTCATTTCAAAGCCTGATTTACGGTGTTTCTCAAAATTTCGAAGCTTTGGTGCATTTCGTTCGTTTGTTATAGCAGTTTAAGTGAAAAAAGTTGTTCCTGCATTTATACATTCATTAAAAAAAATATAGTTTTGTCCCAAACAATGCTTTATTTAAGTAATTCCAGTAATAATTAACACTTCAAGTAGTAGTCAATCGAGCTCCCGCCATTTCAAATGCAAGTTTCATTTGCTTCGGCATTTAATTATTACTATTTTCTATATTTCTTGCTCTGAGCTTGGTATAAAATGATTTGATTGCTTTCTTGAACTATGCAACGGACGAATACTGCTTCGCGTTGTCATATACGTCATGAAACATCACACTCGAAACATTTTCAATCGGGATAACGTCCGGAGAAATCGATATTTGAATGACAAAGTTGTAAAGTTCAAGAAAGGCATCAAATTATTCTAAAACAAGCTCAGAGCTAGAAATATAGAAAATCGTAATAATTAAATGCCAAAGCGAATGAAACTTGTATTCAAAAATGATGAGAATTCGATTGACTGATAAACGTAGTGTTGATTAATACCGGATATTTACTTGAGTAAAGCATTTTTTGGGAACAACTATATTTGTTCTTAGTAAACGTATAAACTTAACTTAATAAGGAACAACTTTTTTCACTTAAACTGCCATAATAAACGAACGAAATGCACCAAAGCTTCGAAATTTTGAAAAACATCGTGAATTAGGCTTTGAAATAAACTTTAAAAATTTGGTGCAATAAGTTTCAATGAAAAAAACTCGACTCTGAGAAAATAGGGTGAACGGATTTGGTTATATTGAAGTTTTATAGCGTTTAATAAAACTAATATTTTAAACCTCCCATGCTAACCTAATGGTCTTATGTACTTCCTACCGGCTGCTATAAACCCATGTTGTGACAAATTGGCCCAGTTTTATTGTTATCAGTAGAACTTGTTATGCAAACTAATATAGGAGTAATAGTTTTATTACAGTTCTATTCTACTCTTTAGGTGTGATATTAAACTAACAACATAAAACCTTCTCCTGACCTAGCAGTGTGGAAAACCACTAAATGAGCGCTATTAAATCATCATAAAACTGTGTAAAGTCTTCCTGGAGAAGTCCATAAAACTTCGTATGCTATCCATTAGAGTGGCTCGCGGTTGTATGGGAAAACTTCAAAATGATTGAAACTAGCGGGCACAGCACTTTTTGAGTTCCTTTTGTGGTCCCAAATGCCTGTGCAAAATTTGGTAGCGATTGGTTGCTTCCCGGGTTTGCGCATTGCGTTCAAAGCATGTATGGGATTTTATATGGGGAAATTAATTATTTTGCATTTACGTTATTAAAGATCGCTATTTCACTCAATATGAAAAAACAGCTTTATAAAACTATAGTTCAAACCTTGGTTAACTTTGTCGAAGACCGTAACTAGCTACGAGTTTTCAAAAAAATAGTTATAACGATTTTAAAACATATAGTAAAATACAAATGCAGAAATTGATTACTTTTTCCAACACTGCCGGTGCACCACCGACATCGACATTAAAAACTTAAATAAATGAGAATATATTCATCGCAGAGACTTGGTACCTTTGAATGAAATGTTCAGAATGAATTGCTGAATATCATAGACGTAGTCAGAAAATGAAAAGAAGAGGGGGGGGGGGGGGGGCTTGTGTACTCCCCAGCCCCTGTTTAGATTGTTTTGTATAAGACAAAGAATCATTACGTCCTTGTAAATGTCAACGACTGAACTTTCTTAATATTTTGATAAACCCAAATATGAATCATAATCAGATTGTAATCTTTGTTGTGGGAAATAACATTTACAAGATTTAGAATTTACACCTACAAATTTATGTGTTGTTTTTGCTTGGGGCAAAACCTAACTCAGGTCTGGAAATCGCGTTGGGTTCTCATCTGAAGTATATTTCTGGTTCGCAAACATCACCTCTGTTTTGCGTGAACCTAACTCAATTTCATTAAAAAACGCTTATTTGAAATAACTATCCTGGTTTCGTTCCTAGATTCTCAAACGAAAATGTCAATAGAAACAATTCCGAAACTTCAAGGAATTTAAGGATATGCACTTTTTAAAATTCTGACTCTGAACGGCTAAGAAATAGGGTTTTAAAATATGTAAAACTTATAAACCGCTGTCCCATTTTAAATGAGATAACAGTAGAGCCCTTAAATAGTAGCACTCAAACACGTAAGATTAATTTTTAATTCAGCGGTTTAAACCCGCGTTGAAGATATGCTCCTTATGTTATACTAAACTATCTAAACAGGGAACTGGGGAGTACACAATTCACACCCCCTCTTGTTTTCATTTTCTGATTACCTCTATGTTATTCAGCAATTCATTCTGAACGTTTCATTCAAAGGTACCAAGTCTCTGCGATGAATATAGTCTCATTTATTCATGTTTAAAGTATAGGTGTCGTGGTGTACTGACAGTGTTGGAAGAAATAATGAATTTCTGCATTTGGATTGAACCATAAGTTTTAAAATCGTTATAACTATTTTTTGAAAACTCGTAGCTAGTTACCGTCTTTGACAAAGTTGTTAACCAAGGTTTGAATAATCGTTTTATAAAGCCGGTTTTTCATATTGAGTGAAATAGCAATCTTTATTAACGTAAATACAAAATAATTGATTTCCTCATATAAAATCCCATACAAACTTTAAACGCAATGCGCAAACCCGGGAAGCAACCGACCGCTCCCAAACTTTGCACAGGCATTTGGGACCACAAAAGGAACTCAAAAAGTGCTGTGCTGAAAAATGTCATTTTCGAGTCACTCTACTATCCATGTTAGAACTTTGAGTTTTAACTTGAATTTTTTCACTGATTAGATGTATTCAATAAAATTTTATTGTGGTTTTATTCCTTAACATCGCATGATGCCAATCATCAAACAAAATGCCATATTGTAAGGTATACATTTTTTCAGAATAGTGAATAAAAGAACTTTATTATTGTTCACAACACATCCATGCGTGTTTGAAGGCATGCTGTTAAGGCTTTATGGTGAAACATCATGAAAGAGCAACGCAAAATAAATGCGCCCCATGAATTCTACTAAAAAAGAGCATTCGGTAATATTTTTCTGCAAATATTGAAACAACACTTAACCAAGTTTTGGTAAAAAATGTTAGTTTTTGTTAAAAAGTTTTTTTCAAAAATTGTCTCCAAACGTTTGATTCCACCCTTCATATGAACAAGAAGGCGTATATTTGAGAAATTTTACTTTGCGAATTGCTATTTTTGCTTCAAGACGACATTTTTTTTAATAAAACTTGGTATACTTGAATAATTCTTTCATAAGACAATTCCCCCTAAAACGGTCATAACCGAGCAATTCATATAGCAAGCGTGTTTATCATGGCACTTCTGCATCTATGTTGAAAGTGACAAGTTTTATGCTGGACTAAATCACAGCTTGCTGGTATTGATTATTTTGACAGTGACTTTGTCCAGGATGGTAAATGAACCCATCTCTATAGTGTGTTCACCATTTACTGTCAGTGTCATTCCAATCGAGCACGAGATTTATCAATAGTCCTCGTCCGATAAAGTTTCGCAGAGATTTTCTTCAAATTGTGTACCGAAATCTAGGGGTAGATCTCTTGAGATCCATTTTTAAAAATCGACGAAATTAAATATTTACTTTCAAGATAGAAATTTGAAATGCATTTCGCGTTGCATGTAACACGTCAAAGCCCTGCCACAAACTAACTCTACTCCAACAAAGTTTCGAACGAAGTAGATCAGCATAAGACGCTTGTTGAACAAATGTTTCGGCAAAAGAGTGAAAGTTGATGCAAAAATGGAAATGAAACGAGTTTTTTTTTTCAAATTGAATTCAAATTTGTTATGCATTTCTAGAGTGATCTGACCCTAGATCGAAATGCATTTGTATGAGCTTATTGTTTATACATAGTACTAAAACGCAGATGCACTTCCTTTTTGTAATATAATGCGAGAAGTGGTTGTTGCAACGGCTGTTTTTGTCGGCAAAGTCAATTGTTGTAAACAGTTAAAACAAATCATTACAACCTTCCCAGGTAATTTACCCACTGTAAGTGATGTATTCTTCATCACACCTACAAATAATGAAAGTCCATTTATTACATTGCTGCTTTCAATATTAAAAATTACCATACCCTTTGAATCAACTACCAGCTTTTATTTAATTTTCAATAATGACATAATTTACACAAATGATCTAAATTCGATATTTACTTATTTTTCAAACGAATGTTATTTTGTTAAATGTGTTTTCTAGCATCAACATTAGTCACCAAACCGTAAATCAGAGGCGACGCGTCGGTGCGTTCAACCTGTTCATTGAACAGATAGGAATAATCAAACGACCCAAAACCAATTTTGAGTTAACATGAACAGCAGTAGCACGCAAACTATTTTTGATGAAAGTAATAATCTCCAAACCTTGAAGTTCGACAATTTGATCTGAACGATAAATCAACCTAGCGTCTGTAGAGAGTAGAATTCAGAAATTTTCTGCTTTCCTATGACCAGTTCAACCAGAAACATGCACGCATCTCGTACTCTCACCGCATGCATGGATGGAGCAACTGCATGAGCGACGGCTGGAATAGCAGCGTGAGTGTCATGGCACTTTCTATTCTCTTTTGCACCGGTTCAAATCAATTATTGAACCAGCGTGCATTGCTGCAATGTATTTATGGGCATTGGAGCTGTTTGCATAACGAGAGCTGTGTGCAAACCTTGCGCCGTACGCTCACAGCTGTTGTCGACCAACGCTTTTTTCTTGGGTAGCCTAACAAGACGTTTCTGTCTTTGGGCATACTAGTATTTGGATGGTTCGACGATAATAATGAACCGTCTACTTTTGCGTCAAAGAAAACGTATGTTCTTTGCATTTACATACTAACATACTGAAATTGTAAAATTGACAAACTCAAATCAGGGGTTGTTTTATTCATAAACGCGTAGATGTTAAATGCCTGTTTCCCACGATAATTTGCAAGGAAAATAAATTTTCTGGATTTAATGAATTGCATGTGGAACGTTAAAATTTCTATCAAATTTGAAAGAATTAAGATATGGTTTTAAACCGGTTGACAAATGTTTCAATCTATCTTAAATACAAGGACGAATAATTCTCGGAGTATAGAAAATAAGTTTGCTGTCAACGAACATTGGTCCTATTCGTTAAATGTTGGATGAAAACGATGACGAAAAAATCAGCTGAACAGAAACGTCTGATGGAATCGCATTAGAGATGATTGCAACGTTTTAGGAGCTTTGTGGCATATTGAACAGGTTGACGGTGAAACCACACGTCGCCTCTGTCGTAAATCGTTTTAAAAATGAAACAATTAATGATTAATGAGCTTCTCGTGATTGACAACTGCATCAGCACGCACAAAAAAGCTCTCACCTTTATTTACCATCTTGATAATCATCCTAGAGTAACGAGCAAAACAAATCAATCCTCCTGTAAGCGGTTGTTCAAAAATTCTTAAGAGTTATTAACCTGCAAAGACGAAATAATCCTTTCTTGGTTCGTCTTCTGCTTTGGGTCAGAATAAATTGAGGGAGAATTCCATTTCCAAATGGTAGTTTCGAAGTAAATTATTTGCACTACACTTACTATATTACATGCAAGTAAACAAAGATTCGAGCTTCTGATGACAATTTTATAACTCCTTAGTATAGCTCATGCCTTTCATAAGAGTAATAATTTTAAAGAGGTTTTTATATAGACATTCCAAAACCTGAATACGTGCAATAATCTACGATAAAACTATCTTATAACTTAATTTCTTGTTGTATGTTAGTTTTATTCCAGTTTTAAAAAAGTATATAGAACCGTTTCACAACCACTATATCAACTTGAAACCTAAAGCTTTATCGTGGAAGTCATAACATAGTTTTATAGTGAAATTTAGGAACAAATGAAATGACAGCTGCATAGAACCAAATAAAATCACCGGTTTGAAGGATTCCTTCATAAAACCAGGATAAAAGAATGATAAATCCCCGAGGCATTTTAATTGTTACTTGGGATTTTCACTTAAATGGCCATAACAAACGAACAAGATGCACCAAGGTCTCCAAACTTCGAGAAAAATCGTTGATTAAGTTTTAAAATAAATGCTGAAAATCTTGAGCAGTTTGAATAGAAAAAAAGTTATCTAAAATTTAGTAGGGTGAACGTATAAATGTGGGACACCACTTTTTTACTTAAACTTCCATAACAAACGAACGAAACGTACCAGAGCTTTCAAATTTCGAGAAACATCGTTGATTAAGTTTCAAAGCAAACGCTGAAAATTTGGTGCACTTTGCTCGAAAGAAAAAAAAAAGTTATCCTGAAAAAACGGGGTGAACATATAAATGTGGGACACACTGTATTATTATAATAATATTATCATCAAAACATTAAACTTATTTTTAAAACATTACAAAGCAGTAAATCGCTTCCGGATGGTGTTAACTCATATAATGATTTGTTTCCAAAAATAATTTGTGAAAATTCGAGCGAACAATGTTGGCTGCAGTGTTGCGGAAACTGGCCTGGAACGCAAATTTTAGCGACAGAACTAATGAGTATTCATAGTAACGGTAATATTGAATCATTAAAATTCAAACAATTTTGAACCGCTGAACCGATTTCCATGGGTTATAGGGATTTAAGTGTAGTTTCAACAAAAAATATTAGCTTTAAAAAATATTGTGTTTTGTACGAACAAAATACGCATAAAATGTTTTTTTTATTTTCACTGCGACGGTCCTTGAATACTTCATAGTTCTATATTTTTATTTGAAAGATCATTCAATTCTACACAATATCTCATATATAGTCATATCTAGAGGTTTCGGAGATATAATTTTTCTTTGGTTAGAAATTCCACTTCAATAAAAAACCTGGTGGTTTTAAAAGGGTCATATTTCGGCATTATTTATTTTTGTATTAAAAATCCAGAAGCATGAAGAGAAATAAGTAAAACATTTTATAACTTTATTCGTTTATTTTTTAACCATAATTTAACAAATATTTCTTCCTTCGAAAATACCGAATACCGTTTGACAATAATATAGTTTTAATTTTGAAGCTTAAGGCTCAAGGCTACCCCAAGGCTTGGTAGTATGCGTAAGAAAAATTGTGTTCAGCTTTGCCACCAGATTATCTATTTAAACCTTTTCAAAACTCTAAAAGAAGAATATCAGTCGATTTATTAGATCATCACGATTCAATTCATGCAAAATACCTGCTGGAAAAACCATCGGCTTAACTGGATGGTGCTTTAGAAAAAGTGGCTGTGATTTTTTATCACACTACCACACCGAGCTGGGGTACGCAACACAACTGCGCAATGAAAAAACCACAGCCACTTTTTCAAAAGCACCATTTAGCTAAGCCGATGGTTTTTCCAGCAGGTATTTTGCATGAAATGAATCGTGATGATCTAATAAATCGACTGATATTCTTCTTTTAGAGCTTTAAAAACGTTTAAACGGATAATCCGGTGGCAAAGCTGAACACAAATTTTCCTACGCACACTACCAAGCGTTCAATTCGAACACATGCTTAAAAAAGGTACTTTGAACCTTAAAACTATAGAACGACTGTGTTCCCGAAATTTGCTTTACACGTGTATAACGATTGTTTAACTTTTTTTCATTTTATTGTATTCGGATTCCGAAAATAGCTGATAGTGTATTTTTGGGTGTGGCTTAGAAATAGCCCAATTATAAAGTTCTTGGGCTGTTGTTATATGATGACCTTTCAAAGTCGCTTTCGCAGCGTTTCGTTTCAATACTCCTCCCAAAGCATCACAAGGGCCCTTTCCATGACAAGTTGCGAAAAAATTCCATTCGGCATCAATGTCAAAATCTTTTTTTTTTGATGTTTTGATGATGTATACATACGCATACGGTATGCGTGTCACTTATCCCTGCCAAAATGCAGTGTTTCGGATGATTACTAGCGAACATTGAAAATCCTATTTTAATATCATTATAATATTATCATATTATTATAATATTATCATCAAAACATTAAACTTATTTTTAAAATATTACAAAGCAGTAAATCGCTTCCAGTTAACTCCTATCATGATTTGTTTCCAAAAACAATTTGTGAAAATTCGAGCGAACAATGTTGGCTGCAGTGTTGCAGAAACTGGCCTGGAACGCAAATTTTAGCGACAGAACTAATGAGTATTCTTAGTAACGGTAATATTGAATCATTAAAATTCAAACAATGGCGTCAAGTAGAAAGATGCATTATGGACTAAGTTGAAATGAACATATAATTTATTGATACTTTTCTAGAAAAATTATTCAATATATTGCCGCATCACTTTATAGCTGAGCAACAAACTACTTGAAACACATCAAAAGCAATTTGAAAGCTACAGAATGCATCATTATCTGTGATTTTTCGGAGAATTATTTTTCGTTGTGTAGGATGCAGTTCAAGGTTTTCATTGGGTAAACGCTCAATGTACTATTCACCATTGTGCTATTTATTTTAAAGACGAAGAATTGGACGATTTTCTAAGGCAGAATACAATAAAATTGAAAAAAGTTAAGCAATCGTCATATCGTAAACCGGGGTGACATTGATCACTTTTCGAAGTAATCATTACATATTTTTAGACGCAACACATTTTATTCAAGTTTAATATTTTTAAACCATGTATTGATGTAATGAGAACAAGATTGGATTGTCCACTTAGTCTTTTTTTCAAAAATGATTTCAAGTTGAATTCCGTTTTCGTGTTCCGGGGTGACTTTGATAACCTGCATATTCACCCACATTAAGTGATTGATGTCATAACTCTCCGAGCTCTCGATCGAAGCAGTTCGTTTTCTGGTGCTGTGCATAAAGTGAACAAGAATATATATTGTCAGTGAAGGTCAACTATTGTTTGAGGCAGTCTTTGTTCGCCGGTGCCCAGGCTGGTGAAGTGAATACCAGAATTGCCGGACACGCCGCTATATAAGCTAAGTATTATTTTTCTTTCTTTCGTTTCCCTTTCCCCGATCGGTCTACTTTTCCCTTTCCCCTGAATACAAGTTTCATCTCTCGTTTACACCACGTGCTATCCTCGTGCCTAAATGGCCGAGGGCGAAGTAACATTGGATGGGAATGATATTCCCATGGATTTACCGGATAAACCCGATATTACTCCCTCCCCTGATTCCCCCAGTCCTCCCCGTATTAAAACATACCCAGCCAGTTCAAATGGACCCTGGGTGGTGTATTTCCGGCCCAACACGAAATCGCCCAATATTCTAGAAATATCACGGGAGCTGACTGCTAACTACCCGGCCGTAGCTCAGATAACACGTGTTCGAGCCAATAAGATACGCGTTATAGTAAATGACCTCGATCAGGCAAACCAGATTGCTCGCAGCGAGCGTTTTACGAAACAATTCAGAGTGTATGTGCCTTGTAGGGCAGTGGAGATCGATGGAATAGTCGCCGAACCGGGTCTAAAGTGCGAAGACCTGTTGAAGTACGGGGTTGGCTGCTTTAAGGACCCTTCACTTCAAAAGGTGAAGATTCTGGAATGCAAGCAATTGTATTCTGCAAAAACAGAAAATGATAAGACAACTTATTCTCCGTCAGACTCGATTCGGGTGACTTTCTCCGGGTCTGCTCTTCCCAACTATGTCCTCCTGGATAGGGTTCGCTTACCCGTTCGCCTGTTTGTACCGCGGGTAATGAACTGCAGCAATTGCAAGCAACTGGGCCACACAGCCACTTATTGTGGCAATAAAAAACGGTGCGGCAAATGCGAGGGAGAGCATGAGGATGACGCTTGCGGTGGAGAAACTGAGAAGTGTATTTACTGCGGGGGCCCTCCGCATGCTCTTAAGTCATGCCCGGTGTACAAGCAGCGCGGGGATAAAATTAAGCGCTCCCTTAAGGATCGCTCGAGGCACTCTTATGCAGAAATGCTAAAGAATGCTTCGCCATCTGTCCCTTCCGAAAATTCCTTTGCTCTATTGGCTGGCGTTGAGCAAGAATCTGACGACCCACAAGAGGGAACATCATTGGTTAACCCAGGGGAATCCAGGAAGAGGAGAAATCTAGCCTCCCCTACATTGCCTCGTAAGGGTGCCAAGGTGTCGTCCACTCAGAGTGCGCCATCTACAACCAATAAATCCAACGGAAGTGATGCACAAAAGCCGAAGCAATTTGCTCCAGGACTTGGAAATATTAATTCTAACAAGGAGTACCCACCACTTCCAGGGACACCAAAAACCCCAAGTGTCCCCGTTTTTCAAACAGATACTCAGTCCAGTAACGGACTAATGAAATTTTCTGACATAGTGGACTTAATTTTCACAGCTTTCAATGTTACTGATCCTCTTAAAAGCCTTCTGATACGTTTTCTCCCTATAGTGCAAACATTTTTGAAGCAGTTGACTACTAAATGGCCCCTCCTTGCAGCGATCGTATCCTTCGATGGCTAAGTCATCGAACGAGGTCACCGATTCGATCACTGTTCTACAGTGGAATTGCAGAAGTATCCTCCCGAAAATCGATTCCTTCAAATTCTTAATAAACAGTTTAAAATGTGATGCTTTCGCATTATGTGAAACCTGGTTAATTTCTGATATAAATCTCAACTTCCACGACTTTAATATAATCCGTCTGGATCGAGAAAACCCTTATGGAGGAGTACTTTTGGGGATCAAAAAGTGCTATTCTTTCAACCGAATTAACCTCCCTTCGACACCAGGCATTGAAATTGTCGCTTGTCAAGTTTTAATCAAAGGTAAAGACCTTTGCATTGCTTCCATCTACATTCCTCCAAGAGCCTCGGTAGGGCACCGAACGCTTTGTAATATCACGGAATCCTTACCGGCACCGCGGCTAGTTCTGGGAGACTTTAACTCGCACGGTACGGTATGGGGTTGTCTTCATGATGATAATAGATCAACATTAATCCAAGATCTTTGCGACAATTTCAACATGACCATCTTAAACACGGGAGAAATGACGCGGATTCCTACACCACCAGCACGCGCAAGCGCGTTGGATTTATCGCTTTGCTCGACATCGCTACAGTTAGATTGCATGTGGAAGGTGATCCCTGATCCCCACGGTAGCGATCATTTGCCTATCGTGATTTCAATTGCTAACGGTTCAAGACCATCGGAAACAATCAATGTCTCGTATGACCTCACACGGAACATTGATTGGAAGAGTTACGCGACCGCGATATCCGTTAAAATCGAATCCGCTCAAGAACTTCCTCCGGAGGAAGAGTACAGGTTTTTGGCTGGCTTGATTCTCGACAGTGCGAATCAAGCTCAGACTAAACCAGTACCCAGCGCGAATACCCATGGACGGTCTCCCACCCTGTGGTGGGATAAAGAGTGCTCAGAGCTGTACGCGGAGAAGTCCACTGCATATAAGGCCTTCCGGGAAGACGGGTTACCCGCTAGCTATCAACAGTACGCGTCGTTAGAAAGGCGAATGAAGAGTCTAATGAAAGCCAAAAAACGTAGTTATTGGCGCCGGTTCGTCGACGGGTTAACGAGAGAAACAGCGATGAGCACTCTTTGGGGTACGGCTCGACGTATGCGTAACCGTAATAGTACCAACGAGAGCGTGGAATATTCAAACCGTTGGATATTCGCTTTCGCCAAGAAGATCTGTCCGGACTCTGTCCCGGTACAGAAAACGTGCCGCGCCGCGTCTCCTCCCGATACCGCGAACGAAACACCGTTTTCGATGGTGGAGTTTTCACTTGCTCTCTTATCATGCAACAATAACGCCCCAGGGTTAGACAGAATCAAATTCAACTTGCTGAAGAATCTGCCTGACACTGCAAAAAGGCGCTTGCTGAACTTATTTAACAAGTTTCTTGAGGGTAACATTGTCCCTCATGACTGGAGGCAAGTGAAGGTCATCGCCATTCAAAAACCAGGAAAACCAGCCTCCGACCACAACTCGTATCGGCCGATTGCAATGCTGTCCTGTATTCGGAAGTTGTTCGAGAAAATGATCTTGTTTCGCCTCGACAATTGGGTTGAAGCAAATGGCTTACTGTCAGATACACAATTTGGCTTCCGCAAAGGCAAAGGGACGAACGATTGCCTTGCGTTGCTTTCTACAGAAATCCAAATGGCCTATGCTAACAAAGAGCAGATGGCATCAGTCTTCTTGGATATTAAGGGGGCTTTTGACTCAGTTTCTATCAACATTCTGTCAGAGAAGCTGCACCAGCATGGTCTTTCACCGACTCTAAATAACTTTTTGCTAAACCTGTTGTCTGAAAAGCACATGAACTTTTCGCATGGCGATTTAACAACATCGCGATTTAGCTACATGGGTCTTCCCCAGGGCTCATGTCTAAGTCCCCTGCTCTACAATTTTTACGTTAATGACATTGACGATTGTCTTGCCAATTCATGCACGCTAAGGCAACTTGCAGACGACGGGGTGGTCTCTGTTACAGGGCCCAAAGCTGCCGACTTGCAAGGACCATTACAAAATACCTTGGACAATTTGTCTGCTTGGGCTCTTCAGCTGGGTATTGAGTTCTCCACGGAGAAAACTGAGTTGGTTGTTTTTTCTAGGAAGCGTGAGCCGGCGCAACTCCAGCTTCTATTAATGGGTGCAACGATCAACCAGGTTTTCACATTTAAATATCTCGGGGTCTGGTTCGACTCTAAAGGTACCTGGGGATGTCACATTAGGTATCTGAAACAGAAATGCCAACAAAGGATCAATTTTCTCCGAACAATAACTGGAACATGGTGGGGTGCTCACCCAGGAGACCTGATCAGGTTGTACAAAACAACGATATTATCGGTGATGGAGTACGGGTGTTTCTGTTTCCGCACCGCTGCGAACATACACTTCATCAAACTGGAGAGAATCCAGTATCGTTGCTTGCGCATTGCCTTGGGTTGCATGCATTCGACCCATACGATGAGTCTCGAAGTGCTGGCGGGCGTTCTTCCGCTAAAAAATCGATTTTGGGAACTCTCATATCGATTGCTCATCCGATGCGACATTCTGAACCCGTTGGTGATTGAAAACTTCGAGAGGCTCGTCGAGCTTAATTCTCAAACCCGATTTATGTCCTTGTACTTCGACTACATGGCACAGAGCATTAATCCTTCTACGTATACTCCCAACCGTGTTCGTTTCCTAGATACTTCTGATTCTACTGTATTCTTCGACACATCCATGAAGGAAGAGATTCGTGGAATCCCGGACCATATACGCCCTCAAGTGATCCCCAATATATTTTATAATAAATTCCGAGAAGTCGACTGTGACAAAATGTTCTACACTGACGGATCAAATCTCGATGGGTCCACTGGCTTCGGTATCTTCAACAATACTATCACCGTTTCATTCAAGCTCAATGATCCCGCTTCAGTTTACGTCGCAGAGTTAGCTGCAATTCAGTACACCCTTGGGATCATCGACACTCTGCCCACAGATCACTACTTCATCATTTCGGACAGCCTCAGCTCTATCGAGGCTCTTCGTGCGGTGAAGCCTAAAAAGCAATTCCCGTATTTTCTGGGGAAGATACAGGAGTCCTTGTGTACGTTATCTGAAAAATCTTATCAGATTACCTTTGTTTGGGTACCCTCTCATTGTTCTATCCCGGGCAATGAAAAGGCCGACTCATTAGCAAAGGTGGGCGCATTAAATGGTGAAATATACGAAAGACCAATCTGCTTCAACGAATTTTTTAGTATTTGTCGTCAGAGGACACTCAACAGTTGGCAAACCTCGTGGAGCAATGGTGAACTTGGACGATGGCTACATTCGATTATCCCAAAGGTATCAACGAAGCCTTGGTTCAGGGGGATGGATGTGGGTCGGGATTTTATTCGTGTAATGTCCCGACTTATGTCCAACCACTACACCTTAGATGCACATTTGCGGCGTATTGGGCTTGCGGAGAGTAGTCTGTGCGCTTGTGACGAGGGTTATCATGACATCGAGCACGTTGTCTGGGTATGCGCCGGGTATTTGGACGCCAGGTCTCAGTTAAAGGATTCCCTTCGGGCCCGAGGTAGACCACCCAATGTCCCAGTCCGAGATATGCTGGCAAATCGTGATTTCCCCTATATGTCCCTTATTTATACTTTCATAAAAACGATAAATATCCCAATTTAGCCCCTCTCTTTTTATTTCTCGTTTTTAGAAGTTTTCTCTTGCCGTGTGGAACCGATAAGCTTCAGACTGCCACTATGTAACCGCCGTCGCCCTTATCGCTACGGAATCTGAAGCGAGAGCGACTCGAGGTCCGAAGGATTCCCTTTGAAGGATTCCCCGCGGGTCCGAAGAATACCATCCGCCAATCCGACCTACTAGACTGAGGCGCAAATTTGTTTCGCTGATCTCCCGTTTGCCCGAAAGTTGCAAGTTTTGCTCTTCTGTACCGGTCACCATCTACGCCTTCTGTCCCCTGTCCTTGATACAACTACTTCTACACCGATTTTGGAAATGACCAAGCATAAGTATCCGATAAAAAATCAAATTTGTATTCCGTATTCCTAGTTTTAAGATAGTTGTAATTTCTACTCTTTGTTAAAACTATTGTCCCCCATCTTGTAAATAGAATTGTATCCCTAGTTTTAAAACATCTGTGAAATTTTTCATAAATATTTGTTCCCCCTTTTGTGTACCAAACTATATTGTTAGTTTTAAGATAACTGTAAATATTTCCTAAAAAACTATTAGTATTGAATTCCTTGTTTTAAAATTTTTCATAAAAAAAATCTTTTGCCCCCTCTTTTATATATAGAATTTTTTTTTTCTAGTCTTAAGATAGCTGTAAATTTTTTCTCTTTTTTAAAAAAATATTTCAACATTGTAACCTCCTAGTTTTAAGATATTCAAAATGTAAAAACAAAAGAATTCGGCACCGCCAAGCTAACGCATTTGTGCCTATCAAATAAACGAAATGAATAAAAAAAAAAAAAAGTGATTGATGTCAATGTTTTTCATTCAAATGTTTGTTTAAACTAATTCTGGAAAGATACTCATTGTTAAATAGATGTTAATTGGTATTATACAAAGTATTTCAATGCACTGTAAAATTCGAGTAACCAAAATTCGTATAATTTGTGTTCAACTAAAATAAGATTCTGAAAACCTTTAAAACTGCTAAAATTGTTTTGTTTCAGTGTTTTATCGATGTACAAAAAGTTTCATCTATTTTAACACGTTGGAATATTGAACAATAAAAAAAATGTTGCGAATTTTAGCTTAAAATAATTTGAAATAATTGCCAACTAGTTTCACAAAAAATGTATTAAAAATGAACAAACTCTTAAAACTAAATTTAGCATATCCCAATCTAAAGGAAAATAAAAACTCGCTTGTAATTTTTTACTCTCGCTCAAATCTGAGATTTATTTGTTTTTTAATAAATAGACACTTTACGAAGCTTCGTAAAAATCAGGTAGTCAAATTTCGGTTTTTGTAGTTTTTGTACCCACAAACCGAACAATATACTCAAAGTTTACGAAAAAAGTTTCGAGTGACGAAACTACGAAAAAAGTTTCGAGTGATCAAAGTCACCCCGATGATCAAAGTCACCCCGGTTTACGGTACACGTGTATATAGCAAATTTCGGAAACACAGTCATTCCATACACAGATAAAAAATTCCATGTAAAATTATGCTAGCTATACTGCACATAAAGTGAATGCGACCAATAGTGTAAAATTATGCGTGTGATTAATTTTACATGGGCCACAAATAGGTGCTATAAATAACTTACGTATGTGTTGGTGACCATGCCGACATCAGAAAATAAAATCACGTAAAATAATACAAAGACTTGCACCAACGATCATTGACTCATCAGACACCCCCTGACTGACTGAGCTAAAGCGACACATGAGAACGGGACTGCATAGTGGCGTACATAAGCTTCGCTTGAGCGGCTCATGCATGTGTGTGTATATAACGCAGCTCTCTCTGCTGATCACCGTTTCGTATAAAATCGCGTAAAAATAAGGTATGTTGGCTGAATGTTGAATGTATAGCGCGCATGTCTCTAGCAGAATAATGTAAATTTCCATACGAACATACAGATTTGCATGATTTTCAGGGTTCATTTTATGTGCATGATATATAGCGTAAATTTATTCGTGAAACATAATTACAGGAATAGTTTTTCTGCGATATTATGAAATACACTTAAGTTAATTTTCATATTTTTTTGCTGTGCACAGATGAAAAATTCCATGTAAAATTATGCTAACTATACTGCACATAAAGGGAATACGACCAATAGTGTAAAATTATGCGTGTGATTAATTTTACATGGGCCACAAATGGGTGCTATAAATAACTTACGTATGTGTTGGTGACCATGCCGACATCAGAAAATAAAATCACGTAAAATAATACAAAGACGATCATTGACTCATCAAAGACACCCCCTGACTGACTGAGCTAAAGCGACACATGAGAACGGGACTGCATAGTGGCGTACATAAGCTTCGCTTGAGCGGCTCATGCATGTGTGTGTATATAACGCAGCTCGCTCTGCTGATCACCGTTTCGTATAAAATCGCGTAAAAATAAGGTATGTTGGCTGAATGTTGAATGTATAGCGCGCATGTCTCTAGCAGAATAATGTAAATTTCCATACGAACATACAGATTTGCATGATTTTCAGGGTTCATTTTATGTGCATGATATATAGCGTAAATTTATTCGTGAAACATAATTACACGAATAGTTTTTCTGCGATATTATGAAATACGCTTAAGTTAATTTTCACATTTTTTTAAGCCTCAATTTTTTTTTTTTCGAGAGTTGTCCTACTGGAGCTGTAGAGCTAGGTTCTCGGAAGGGCTCCCCGTCAGAATCACATACTACAATTTGCAGACGAGACAGGCAATGTCGCCCAATAAAACACTGCATTAGGCCAATTGTAGCGGGCCGTGATTCTGAATGTGATATTCATTGTACGGTATGTGCGGGCGTAGGGACTCGCGATCGCGTGTATCATCGCGAAGGGCTCGAACATTTGTACGTTAACGTGCTCGATCGCGTGTGCGTTTGTATGTCGCGTGCGCGTTTGTATGTCGCGTGTGCTAACGTGTGTGAACTTCGCGTGTATAAATTCTATTTGATAACCGTGTGCCTTTCGTATATTCGCGTGTGTTCTAGAATGATCGCGCGCGGACCGTGAATCTGATACTTAATTTTTGATTTTTGGTGTACGGTTCAGATTCCAGAAGAAAGTGGGTTTTTACATATCATTAGAATTCCCATTCATGTCGCCGTAGAACGCGTGGTCTAGTGGATATGAGCTTTATTTTTTTTTGATTGATCCAACTGAATGTATGGACCTAAATTGCTAGAATGAAGGCTAAAGATTTCCGGACGTGACCGATTCATGATCGCGCGCGCTTGCGGGTTCGCGTTTGAGACCGCGTTTGTAACGTCGTAAGTACTAAAACGTTCACACAATTGCCGGAGTGTTATCAAGTTTACGCGATCTCGGGCATAGGTGTGCGTAGATGATCGCAAAGGGCTTAAGCGTTCGTATGTTGACGTGTTTGTCGCGTGTGCTCGCGCGTATGTGACTTCGCGTGTATAAATTCGATTTTGAAACCCTGCGGCCATTCATATATTCGCGGACCGTCATTCCGATCTTTAGCTTTCGGTGTACGGATCACATTCTGACAGGGAGAGAGTTACCCCATATCACTAGAGTTTCCGGTCATGCCGCCACGGAACGTTTTGTCTAGTGGATATGGGAATTATTTTTCAATTTTATTATTTTTTTTATTAAATAACAAGGACCTAGATTGTTGGTACCGAGGATAGAGACTTCCGAACGATCCCGATTCATGATGGCGCGAGCGCGGGAGTTTGTAGGTTGACGCTTGAGATCGTGTTGCTAAGTTTATGAGTGCTGAGATTTTCACCTTATCACCGGGGTGTAATCACGTTTGCGAGTTCGTGGGCGTAGGTTGCTTGGAAAATCGCGAGGGGCTCTAACGTTTGTGCGCTGACGTGATTTTGTAACGTGTGTTCTTGAATGGTCGCGCGAACCGTGAGTCTGATATTAAATTTTCGGTGCGCGGTTAGAATTCTGGCAGAGAGTGGGATCGTTTATATCGATAGGGTTCCCGGTCATGTCGCCATGAGACGTGTTGTCTAATAGGTATGAGCGTATTTTCTTAATTGGTCCAGCTGAAGGCATGGACCTAGACTTCTAGGATCAAGGATAGACTTCCGGACGTGATCGATACGTAACCGCGTGCGCGAGGGCTTTTTTATAGGTTCATGCTTGAGACCGCGTTTGAGAATGTGTGAGACGTTCACTGTGAATGTGTGAATGTTAAGACGTTCACTATCACCATCTTTGTTGACCCAGCTGAAGGCGGGTGTATAATGGCAATATAGGACTCGAAAAGAAGAAATAAAAGACAATATATGATAGACGTAATAGATTAGATAGGTACAAGATACAGCTGAAGTTATGATCATCACATGAGACATACATTAGTACTTCAAACACTACTAATACTTGAATAGCCAATCACCACACATAGCACATCCTTTCTCAATTATCTATTTGTTATTGGTTGATTGTTGGTTATGAGCTGGTAAATAGAGGAAAGGTATAGAACAGAAAAAAGGCTCATATCAGCCCTCCCGGCCTCCTCGACACACCACTATCGAGGCGTATTGTAATCAACATCTTGAAGCGGGCTTCTTATATAAATCCTCAGTAGTCATAATGTTTGGTGGATTATTAACATGAGAACTAATTAACCTTTAGTAGTAGAACTTGGTGCAAATAAAAACTAAAAAGAGCGAAGGTCCTTATATTTAGATAACTCTATTGAATCTATTGTGGCTTGATGATGTTTACAATACCGTCAATCCCATCAACCTGCGAGAGGGCTTAAGTTAATTTTCACATTTTTTTTAAGCCTCAAAATTAAAACTATATTATTGTCGAACGGTATTTATTTTCAACGGACGAAATATATGTTAAATTATAGCTAAAGAAATGAAATGCCTTGTGAAAATAAAACGAATAAAGTTATAAAAATGTTTTACTTATTTCTCTACATGCTTCTTCTGAATTTTTGATACAAAAATAAATAATGCCGAAATATTACCCTTAAAAAACCACCAGGATTTTTATTGAAGTGGAATTTCAAACCAAAGATGACGCTCGGTAAAAATATTCTGAACGCGAGGGTCTGCAATGTCTAAACTTTTTTCTAAGTGGTTAATGGACAGCCCCCAGGTTGAAACGAATGTTGCACCCAGCTTGTAAGTAAATCATACTTTTCTTTATTCACAGCTGCTGTGGCTCGCTGGAGGTGTATGGTGAACTACCATGCGGTTTCATCGTTTCCATGCATGTGGGGTGTATACTAGGGTGGGACAAAAATTAGATTCAAGCTCCGAGCAACTTTCTAGGTGCCATTTGGGTCCTAGAACAACTGTACAAATTCTTAGCTCGATCTCTGAAACTATATTTTTGAGCCCACTGTTTAAAATTTACATAGGATTTTGTATGGGAAAATTAACTTTCACAAAATAATTCCTCCAGGAGTCGCCCAATACTTCCTAAAAATAAATCGTTATGTGACTTTTATAGGAAATTTAATAGAGAAACAAAGTCTCGAAAACTACGAAGCGATCTGACGCTTGAGAAAAAAGTTATTAAGCAGAAACCAATTGATGCTCTGACTATTGATAAAATATTTATTTTTTCTAGCACCACTGGTTTTGGATGTCCAATTATTTGCAATTTTGTTTCAATTTTCTCTTAATGTGTCTAAATCATTTATCTATACTGTTTGGCCACTTCGCAAGAGATTTGAGGGATAAATTGAGGCTTCTTTTGGACATAATAAAAGAATGTTAAGAATGTTGTATATAATTCGACCATCAGCAGCAGTGATGCTATGAAAAGTGATATTTTCATCAGTCTTCAGGACATCGATCGGTTTTTACTTAATAACTTTTTCCATAAGCATCAGATCGTTTTGCGGTCTTCTAGACTTTGTTTCTTTGACAAATTTCCAATAAAACTCAGACATCTATATATTTTTAGGAGGTAAAGGGCGACTCTTGGAAGAATTATTTTGCAAAAGACGATTTTTTTCATGCAAAATCCCATGTAAACTTTAAACCGTAGGCGCAAAAATATAGTTTCACCGATCAAGCTAAAAATTTGCAGAGTTGTTCTGGGAGCTAAATGGGACCCAAAAAGTTACTCGGAACAAAATTTTATTTTTTTCATTTAACCATGTCCCACTCTAGTGTATACATAGATTTTTTATTTTCAAAAAATTATATCTCCAAAACCTATGGATCTGACTCAAAAATATGTTTGGGGATATTGTGTAAAATTGAATGATCTTTCAAATAAAAATATAAAAATATGTAGTGTTCAAGGACCCTCGCGGTGAAAATCAAGAAAAACCATTTAATGCGCATTTTGTTCGTACAAAACTCAATATTTTTAAAGCTAATATTTTTTTCTTGAAACTTAAATACCTTTCATTTGACATATAACCCATGAAAATCAGTTCAGCGGTTCAAAAGTTATGAATTTAAAAAAAATCAACTTTTGAAAAGTCACAATTTTTTGAACCAGTCTAACGTGGAAAGAGACACCCTAATGACGAAATAAAAAATATGTATCTAATATTTTTCGGTAAGGAACGATTCTACCAAATATTGCAGAATTCTGAATAACTTTTTCATGGAACTGCTATATATATATACAGGGTGTTTGGTTCATGGTTAAGAATCTCTCGGGGGGTGATAGACTGCCATATTTGGAGAAAAAAATTGTTCTACACATACCATCAAATCTCAACCGTTACAGAGTTATTGAACTTTTTGTGTAAAAAACTTATTTGTCTTAAAATACCTCTAACTTTAAAAGTATACTTTGTATTTTGAATGTTTTAGTTCCATTCGAAAGGTGAGAAAATTTTATATTGAATGCTGTTCTCATATCTTTTAAGTAATTAGTTTTAATTACCTTTTATCTGTAAAGTAGTTAAAAGTTAGTGTTTTTGAGGAGGTTTTTGCTAATTTTCTCGAAATAATGAAGTATGATTATAGCAATATCCAGTATCCAAAAGTTGAGTTTTAGGACGATTCATAATTTGTTCTTGGACGTCATATTTCTATCTCTTCTCATTTCTTAGTAATTTAATTACTATACTTTTCCCGTAACCGACTTGCAAGTGCTTAAAAGACTCTAATCTAAAAAATATGCTTTATATCATTATTTACAAGATTTCATTGGAAAGCTGAGAAAATTTCCTACCAATGTATGAACAAATGTCTTTTAGTTAAGTGTACTAAATGATTTTTTACTAACGAAATATCTCAAAATTTGTGTTTTTTGGAGAGTTTTTTAATTATTCTAATTATTAATCAACAAAATTTATCGTTACTATTGTTCATTTGATGCCCCTTAATGTTCTCTATAACTTTTAATTTGACACTTTATCTACATCTCTTTTCATTTTGCTGCTATTTAATAGTTAACACAGTATGAGCTCGCCACAAATGTAGTGGGTTCGAAATTGTTATTTTTGCATATGAAACGATGTGATAAAAACGATTTTGCGTCGAAACCAAAAGAGATAATTGAATGGAGTCAAAAAAAGAACTGTAGAGCTTGCTGAGATGCATTATTTCCATGATAATAATGGTGATGTTTATTATTTACTATTTTAAGAAAATTAACGAAAATGCTAATAATAGCACTAACTTTAAACTAATTTACTTTTAAAAGAATACTAAATTCACTTAACTGAAAGGTATTAATACATTTTTCACTGTAAAATTTTCCTGGCTTTCGAATAAAAAGAAAAAAAGTACAATAAGTGCCGTAATTTTTCAATTAGAGCTGGTACTAGTGAAAATAACATAAAAATATCCAAGGCGAATAACCCAAAATCATGAAAATAAGATAAGGTAAGTGTATCATGTCAAAGAACAAATTAAGCAGCTCATCAAGACTAACAATCTGAATTATTAAAAAGATGAGGTTAACTATTATGATTTTCAAGAAATGAACGAAAAATCGTCTGAAATTGTTTAATTTTCAATAAATTACTTTGAAAAGGCTATTTAAACTCATTAGCTGAAACATGTGAGGGCATCACTCAATGCGAAATTTTCTCACCTTTCGAATGGAACTAAAACATTTAAAATACAAAGTATAGTTTTTAAGTTACAGTTATTTTAAGACAAATAAGTTTTTTACACTAAATGTTCAATAACTCTGTAACGGTTGAGATTTGATGGTATGTGTAGAACAATTTTTTTCTCCAAATATGGCAGTCTATCACCCCCCGAGAGATTCTTAACCATGAACCAAACACCCTGTATATATATATATATATATATATATATATATATATATATATATATATATATATATATATATATATATATATATATATATATATATATATATATATATATATATATATATATATATATATATATAATATATATATATATGTATATATATATATATATATATATATATATATATATATATATATATATATATATATATATATATATATATATATATATATATATATATATATATATATATATATATATATATATATATATATATATATATATAATATATATATATATATATATATATATATATATATATATATATATATATATATATATATATATATATATATATATATATATATATATATATATATATATATATATATATATATATATATATATTATTGAAAATTCGGAAACATAAGTAGTCTAACAAATCTCATTCCAGTCTACAAACAAGAAGAATCAACATGGAACAGTTTTCAAACCTCTATAGATTACTTTCTTGTAAAATATGTCAATGAAGTCAAAAATTGCGATCTTTTAAAGTGGGATAAATGATCGAAAAAAATTTCAACTTTCAAGATCACCCAGTGTAATAATCCTTGACTTTGAAGGTTTGACAACTTCTAGAAGTTATCAACATAAAACAGCGCATGCTTTGATACAGAAATTTTAGTGATCAATTCTCATAGAGGTATTTATGGAGAATTACTCTTCAAAACTATTAAGAGACATGGTGCCTTCAGGAAAGTTGTTGATAATGTCTTTTAAAACAATTTTGTTGAAAATATGAAGGTTACATGAATGCAGCATATAGACAGAGAAAATTGCTTAAAACAATCATTGCTCCCAACTCGCACGCAAAACCTATAGTTAAATTAGCAGGGGACCGCGGGGCAAGTCCGACACCTTAAGCGCAATAATTTTTCAAAAATTCCACAAAGCTCCTAAAATTGTATATTCTGTGCATAATCCTTGTTTAGGTGGTTCTCAACAAAATATAATTTTTTCAGCGTTTCAAAAAATTGATTTCATTAAAAATTATTGGTTGCCAAAAAATGGAGAAAAATGACATTTTAAAAACGCTGCGGGTAAGACCGACACCCCAAAGGGGCAAGAGCGACACCCCAAAGGGGCAAGAGCGACACCCCAAAGGGGCAAGAGCGACCCCCTTTTGAACTTTCTGCGACCCCCTTTTGAACAGAATGCGACACTAACTCAGTAACCGCACTAAGCTAGCGCCGAATTGATGCTAGCTCCTAAAAACGGAATCACTCTTTGTGTTTTTGGGCAATCCCCTAGTACTTTTAATGTTTGGGATTTTTTAAAGCCAGTTTTCTTAAATATATATTTCTACATTTCTTACAAAAATGTATAGGATTCACTCAAACTTTGAATTTTTTTTTTGTAAGCTTCAGAGACTCATACCTTGAATGCAATATGAATTTATTGTTTAATTACAGTAGAAGAGATTTATCAAATACAGTAATTTTAGAACAACTTGTTGTAAAGGTTTTCTACTACTATATTTCGATACTATGAATATGTGGAATATTCATGTCTTTGACAAAGTTGTTTGAAATAGCATTTGCGAAAACTTTGCTGGAGACATTAAGTCTAGACTCAAGTTTGCTTGAAGAAAAGAGTGATTCCGTTTTTAGGAGCTAGCATCAATTCGGCGCTAGCTTAGTGCGGTCACTGAGTTAGCAAGTTCCATTAAGGGAACTGGGGGTAAGCCCGACACCCTGGGTAAGTCCGACACCCCACGACTTTTCCCAGATATCAAATTTTAAATTCATACAATAATGACAGGATATTATTAGTACGATTATTTTAGGCATTTCGATACTTATCGATGCCATATGGGTTCATTAAACGCCAACGAAATAAACAAAACAAGCGAAAGCAAAGTTGATGCGCTTTTGGATGTTATTTTTAGTTGATATATTTTAAGGTTTTAATAACACAAAAGCTTTGAAAATAACCAGTTTTTGTGTCACACATTCTATTCTACTCTCCATATCGTTATTTGTGTGTATTGAAGATATGTTTGAGTATTTCAATACTGTTGAGCATTTAACAAAAATGTGCGGTGTTGGGGTAAGACCGACAGTTTTTGGGTGGGGTAAGACCGACACGGTGTTCAGATGATTGGGTTCGTTTTTGATTCGATACAAACGACTCGGTATATTTGTTGTGTTCAATTATACTATAATTACGTCATGTTAACAATTGAAATACACGGAAACTATGTTTTTTTTTGCATTTATTTTTCAGTATTATCTCAAGCCGATCAAAAAAAAATTAAGAATTAAATTGAACGTGAACGTGATATTACAAAAAGAAATGAAAAGTATAATCTAACATGAGATTTTCAAATGTCATTGATGAAAAATTTTCATTGACCGTCGGATTATTGATCGACAGTGTTCCGAAAAATCACAACACGAACCGGATAGCTTACTACGAAGCGTGCGTCACTTTTAAGTGAATGAGTCCTAGTAACAGCGTATATAATCTGCTTGCAGAACAGCTCTTCTTCGTTATAATGGCTATACAAGTGGTAATAAAGCTCGAACGAATTACTTGAGAAAACCCGTACCATAATATAAACCATGCGTTAAACATTATTTATTCATAACACCACGCATTCGAATGTTCTTCCTCTTGCTACGCGATGAAACTACAGAAAGCATGCGTTTGCATCACACATACTCATATACACATAATTGCACTTTATCACACATACACAATACATATTTAATGGAAAAAATTGGACAAAAAGAAAGTTCAAAAGGGGGTCGCTCTTGCCCCTTTGGGGTGTCGGTCTTACCCGCAGCGTTTTTAAAATGTCATTTTTCTCCATTTTTCGGCAACCAATAATTTTTAATGAAATCAATTTTTTGAAACGCTGAAAAATTATATTTTGTTAAGAACCACCTAAACAAGGATTATGCACAGAATATACAATTTTAGGAGCTTTGTGGAATTTTTGAAAAATTATTGCGCTTAAGGTGTCGGACTTGCCCCGCGGTCCCCTAGCCTTCATATTTTCAATAAAATTGTTTTAAAAGACATTATCAACAACTTTCCTGAAGGCACCATGTCTCTTAATAGTTTCGAAGAGTTAATTCTCCATAAATACCTCTATGAGAGTTGATCACTAAAATTTCTGTATCAAAGCATGCGCTGTTTTATGTTGATAACTTCTAGAAGTTGTCAAACCTTCAAAGTCAAGGATTATTATACTAGGTGATCTTGAACGTTGAAATTTTTTTCGATCATTTATCCCACTTTAAAAGATCGCAATTTTTGACTTCATTGACATATTTTACAAGAAAATAATCTATAGAGGTTTGAAAACTGTTCCATGTTGATTCTTCTTGTTTGTAGACTGGAATGACATTTGTTAGACTACTTATGTTTCCGAATTTTCAATAATTTATCACTCATTAAATTTAAGAATTTTTCGAAATATTTGCGATTTTCATCAACCCCCCCAACCAAGTTTCTGGCTACGCCACTGTCTGGAACTAAATCTATAGTTTCTTTCAGGCTTTGTGTTTCAATTGATACAACCATGATCTGAATGAGGTAAGTGTATTATATGTCTTTGGATAATTGTGTAATTGTTCTGATATGGGTCCACCCTTGTGAACTACTTTCATGGACATTCACGAGTGCCAATCACAATTTCTACCCTACCTACAATTGTGCGTGTCGGTACTTTATTGTGTACTCTATGTATCTGTTTCTGAATAAACATGGCAGCTTAAGCTCGTCCGTACACAGATCAGTTATTGGCTGTGTGTGAACCGTGCTTATCTGTCTGCTTGTGTTCCTTCAGCCAGTGTAGGAACTCTTTTTGGCTCTACTGTGTTTGCTTTTATACTGTGAATAGTAGTAGTGCGAAATCAATTTATTTGTGGGAACTTTTCTTTAGTCGAAAAAATTCCCACTCTTTTGAATCGAACCGGCGTTGTGAGCAGATCGCATCTACTACTTTTTCGGATTTTCGGTAATATTGTTTTGCGCTATGGCGGAACTAGTGTCAATTCCTACATTGTCAGCTGAAACACTGAGGGCAGCAGGAAAGACACTCCTTCAAAGTCCGAGAATAACGGCAAAAATGTTGAACGAAAGAAACGCAACCGTAAGAATGCCTTGTCGAACAATGCTTGTGCGCGTGGAACGGAGCCATCGCGCACCCGTTCTGACCGAGTAGAAGTAAGGTTAGAAAAAGGACACTTTTCTGTCGCGCAAAAAAATGATCTATTGAGAGATCTTCATAGTTGCCTTTTCTCTATCCCTCCAGATTCTTTTATCCCTAGTTTCAGTGGATTCGGGCTTAGATACGGCATCGTTTGGTTTTCTCCGGATAACGAACAAAGCCGCGTCTGGCTGAAACAGAAACTGGAGGCGATAAACGAAAATGCTGGGGAATTTCGATTCGTTATCGAAGAATATAGTCTTCATCAGAACAGGGTGTTCCTATACATTCCTTGGGAAGCCAAAGAATGCCTACAGGTTACCGATGTTTTGGCCAGACTAAATTTTCAAAATCCTGGGTCTCGGGCAATTTGCTGGGAGTTTCTGAGAACCAAGTCGATATCTGCAAAAATGCAGCAGTATTTTTGTAGTGTCGACGACCGTTCAATGGATCTCTTGGAAAAACAAAAGTTTAAACTTTATTATGGCTTTCAAAAAGTCATAGTTAAAACGCTTAAACCTAAATCGGATAGAACCGAATATAAACTACAATATCCCGCTGGGGGTGTTGATTGTTGATTTGTTAAATTTTATTCAACTATAATTGGGAACATGTTAATACCCACTGTTTCAATAAAAACTCTGAATCCCTCCGGGGGTTGGAAGTTTTATTTCTGCTATTGTAGCACCTGCAGATCGTTCAGTATCCTTCCGGGGGTGCATAATGCTCTGTTTTAATTATTCTATGTCGTTATTTTCCTTTTCCTTTCCCCTAACCTTACCACTTCCCTAATCCTTCCCATCAGGAAAATGATGAAAAGCAGATCAAGGCAAGGCACAAATCTCCGATCAACTTGGGGAACGTACCATTTGAGCCAGACGCTACTGATTCCTGACTGATAGATGCGTTTTTGCAACAGTTTTTCGAGTGCCAGTGTATTCATTCATAAATAAGCTTTGTAGTATGTAGCTATCGGCAGATTCAAAATAGGATGGGCAGAGTGGAAAAGAATCAATGAATTGATCGCACGTTACTTTCGTTGTGCTTTCCATCGATCCGCGTAAATTTGTTGCTATGAAAGTTTTCGTCTTTCCGCAACGAAAGCACATATTGCTATCATACGTCATACGCATGCAATCGCTAACAAACGGGGATGCCACATTGAAATCTATGTTTCGGTCAAAAATATCTTTTTACCATCTGTGAATCTGTGATTTCCGAAAAATCTGTGGAAAATCACAATATTTCCAAAAATCTGTGAAATTTTCATCAAAATGCCAAAAATCTGCCATCTGTGAAAATGAATCTGTGATTAAAAATTGAGAGAAACATCCGTGACATTACAGAAAAACAGTGAATATGGTAACCCTGCTAACAAATTAGATATACCTACCTACACATTCGCCTCAAATATTGAACCCAAGCGCACAAAGCAAAATGAGTCAACGCTAATGATAATGCGTAGAGCGAAAGAAACAACTAGTACCACGACACTATGTTAACCGTGTTTGCAAATGAAGCTTGAATGTACAAGCGATTTTGTGTACGAATAATTGTGTTCGAGATTGTACATAAAAGTGTGCTGGAAACGAGCACAATACAAAAGAAAGCATAGTGTTAGAACGGACAAGCTCAGTCGCGTGTTGGACGGCACTGGATAGCGTACCTCCACAGCCAGTGTAACGAACTTCTAACTCAGCTACACTGGCTGTGAAAACACACAGCGCAGTGATCTGCTCCGCCTGCCGTTCAACAGGCAACTGAGCCTGTCCGGCCAAATCCGTTCTTTAAATAGGCGATGATGACGTCATTCATAGAAGCGTAGCATGCTAGGTACACAAATGTATCGTGCCGGACTTGGGAAGCGCTATCTTCTGTGTGTAAATGTGCGATATTTTGACTAGGTTGTACACTATTTAAATTTTTAATGCTATGATATCAAGAATTTTTGGGTTATTCTATTGGAATATATTCTTAGAAGTATTTCGAGGCGATAGGTGCATAAAATTTGAATGAGCCGTTAAAGCTAAATGTAAAATGCTACTTACTGCTTTGTCATAACCAAGGCTTGCAGGACACTATTCATATAACAAGTATTTCCCAGATTAACCAGTCCAACCCTTGCATTCGTTGTCACTGTACTGAAATTTTGTGATGAATCTCGCCAAGGTGGGACATCGAGTGTCTGCTGGAAGTTTTTCGACCTGGGATATTTTTGCAAACAATTCTTCTACAAGAAAACGTGATTATTTAAAAACATGCAGCACTTTGTACACATCTATGTAAACAAACCATTTCATTATACGAATGATCACAGCTTGGATATTTCAACAACAAAGCGGAAAGAATATCCACCAAATTCTGGAAAAGATTACACTGCTTTGCATTTGCTTTGTCATCCTTACTGAGACTCATCAGTATCATAGGTACAGCTGGAGTAATCTGAAAAAAATCATGTATTTTTTTCGAAACATTCTAGTTATTGTACATACTGCTTGAAAAACCGCCGATGTGTGTTGATTTGACTTCAAAATACAAAGTACAATAGGACCTAGCTTTGGCCGAAAAATGGGAAGTATCAATTTTGAGAAATACGAAACGATAATACTCAAAGACAATTCCAAAACAAGTTCCGGTTTTTGCTGATCCTGAAAAAGAAACATCGTTATTTGTTCAATTTACAGTACCTATTGGCAAGTTTTACCCGTAAGCCCACAAGAATTTCGTTAACCCACATGGTCAAATCTGGCGCGAAATCCCAAGTTTCTAGCCAATGCGAAAGGGTCTTGAAAATTCTCTTTGTTTCGTTTGTATTGTCTGTTTGCTGAAGAATCCACTGAACACCATTTTTTATCATAGATTTATCAACCAAAGCCAAAACCGCAGATGCATAGTTTGATGTTTCTTCACCTGAAAGAAAGTTGTTTATTTAGCATATCCCATCTTAAGTCGGCTACTTACGTATTGGGTAGTGATGGATAACTTACACGATTTTATTTGCTTATAAAGCATCTCCAGGCAAGCAATAAGAATTTCGTCATACTGATTAGAAGGCACGCGACTAACTAATCCACGGAAAAATTCTGAAACTTTTTGTATTTCGGGTGTCATTCTCTTGATTTCCGCTGTTTCGCGCTCAGCCGACGTGTGGATAAGATGTTCCACAATCTTTTCACATAACTGTTTCAAATTGGTGACGTTCGTTGGAATGGCGTCCGGGCTTGCAAGCAGTATATCGATAATTTCAAGTATTTTATTGATATCGTACATCTGTTTGTTATGGGCCAACTCTGTTACGTGTTGTTTGACCGCCATTGTGAATTCTGGAGAAGATTATAAAGGCGTTGAATAATTAAAACGCAGTTAACTAAAACGAATAAAGGGTTATATATGCAGCGGATCGAAATTTTCATCATTTTCTCTGAATAAGAAGGCGAAAATGTATTAAAAAATATTTTAATAATAAGGCTGAGAACATCAGAAAGTATAATATACTATTAACGGAGTTATGTCATCGTCCCAAAACGCTGTTTAGTTTTTCATTGCGAATCGTTCAATTAACGAAAAGTATATAAAGGTATAGCAGCATGCTTCAGTATTTGAACGGATATCGGATGCACTGCGGAGATGACGTGATATTAAGAGATGCAATTTCAGTTCTGCAATAGATTTTGACTTGTTAAACCAGCACAACATACTGGGCTTAACCCTAGAACGTTGCACTTGCGTTTTCCACCCTAGAACGTTGCACTGGGGTATAAATGTACCCCACGCATTTGATCGCAATTTTCGCAGGTAAAAATACAAACAAAAGAAATGTATAATACATCATTGCGGTAATTGAAAAATGCATACATCTCCGTAATATTTAACGTTTTTCTAACTATTTCAAACATAAAAATAATTTACCAAGACTTTACAGTTTCCACAAAAAATCTGCGAAAATAGCTCTACAGCATGGGGCAAAATGAGCACAACGCAAATCTCATATGAGTGCATTATGCATCAAATCCCTATCCCTATGTAAACGTTTTACACCTGAAGTTACTACGAATGATGAATAATAATATTTGCTCGAGAAAATTACTCGCAAAGATAATATTAAAACAAAATGAAAATTTGTACCTAATAGTTCTGTTAAAAACTATAAGATGAAGTTCATTTGCAACTAAATGTCACTAAATCAATGGAAAATATGATTATTATTAATGAAAGGTGAAAAAAAATTATAAATTTTGTGATAAAATATAATCTTTTACGATATTGTTCATATTGCCCCATAAGATTTTTACCAAGCAAAAATTGATCATTACAAACAATGATTATTTTCAAAGATTTTGAATTTTCTTTTGCACGTTTAATAACTACATGTAAAGAATATGTTGTATTCTACTAATAGAGGGAAATTTGGGATTATTTGTATGTTTTGCTGCAGATATATTTACCTTCAACCTTAGGGTGCTCATATTGCCTCTTTTTCTCCTATCTGTGCTATGGTGAGGGAAGATGATGTACATTGATTAAAAGATTAAAACTGCAAAATGTATACAGTACGATAGTCGATGTAAAGCAGTCTATTCAATCGTTTCGCTGTTCAGACAAGATTGTAGTACTGGGTGGTCACCACACTCCATACATATATGAACCTATGTACAGGGGGCTAAAACTGAAGGATATGCCATTGTTGCTAATTCAGTGTTGTACAGCGCTATAGGCTTTATCGGTAACGTTGATTATTCCTTCGAAAGTGTAGAATGGCGGCTGTTTACCTTGTGTTGTGATTGTATACTGTTGTCATTTTTCATTTCCCTACCTTTTTCTTTCATCTACCTTTACCTTGCCATTCGAGCCAATATATTCCGATTCCTGATAATTCGCGAAAACACGAGTCGATGGATAACATTCAAACTTTTGTTACAAGGTTCCAGAAAAGTCTAGAAATTCGATTTCTCTCAGAGACCGCCTATTACTTTCATTAACCCTAGAACGTTGCACTGGGGTATAAATGTACTTTTGCCCCATGCTGTAGAGCTATTTTCGCAGATTTTTTGTGGAAACTCTAAAGTCTTGGTAAATTATTTTTATGTTTGAAATAGTTAGAAAAACGTTAAATATTACGGAGATGTATGCATTTTTCAATTACTGCACACATACGTCATGTGAATGCTTATTTCATATAGATTGAATCTTATCACATTTTCAGTTCTTTGACATCCCGTTAGATTTTTGTATTTTTTATGATTTAAGATTTGTTTTATGTCGGAATCGAAATACACCGAATTCTTTTTCTGCACGGGGGATGCGTCCCGTACAAAAAGAGAAGCGTGTAAAAAAATCCGTGTTATTTCGAGAAACCGTGCAAAAAAAAATCCGTGTTATTTCGAGAAACCGTGCAAAAAATCCGTGCTATTTCAAAAAACCGTGTAAAAATCCGTGCTATTTTGAGAAATCGTGCAAACAAAACCGTGTTATTTTGAGAAACCGTGCAAAAAAAATCCGTGTTTTTTTTTAAAAACCGTGTAAAAAAATCTGAAAAAGATTTTTTTATCAACAGGCATTTGGTTATGGTATTTGATAATAAATAGTGTTGGACTTTTTCAATGTACAAGAGAGTCGTCAATGTGCCAAGTAGAAGTTTTTTCAATGTTTCTAGGAGTTTTTTTTAAATAAAAGCACGTTTTTTATTCAGTTCGTCAAAAAAGTTATTATCATTTGTAAGTCAATAGTAAAATGTGCCAACTATTTAGAGTTCATTAAGTTGTTGTAGGGGAACATGGGGAGACTTGACCAAGCGCAAAATTCTATTTTCGGCTATGGCGTCTTCTATTCGATTCTTAATTTTTTTTCAAAAATAATTTATACTTGTTTCGATCCCTTAAGGTAATTTTGAAAGTTTGGAGTAAAAAATCCTTTCCTTGCAGAAAATATTACGTGATTAATAAATTTGCATTAAATGATGTAATTTTTTATCAAACTTTGTATGGACATATCTACTCGACTACTAATTACTATTAAAGGACTAATATACCATCTTAATCCTTGTGAAGCAGTGAAATGATTTTACATAAACTGGAACATTGGAATATTTATTACTAGAATTCGCATGAAATTGAACGCAATAACTAATGTTGGGGAGACTTGACCAAGTGGCGATCAGCTGAAGAAAGATACAAAATTCCTATTATTTATTATGCTTTGGTATCTACTGTTAATGTTAATCACGCCGTAAAAAAAATCCAATAGTAGGACTGATTTCGTGACGTGTGAACATGCAATGCAAGCAGTACAGTTAATCCTTAAAAAGAAATGCATTTAAAAAAAATCAAAATTTATCAAATGCAACTCTTTTATATTTTTTACTGCTACCTAAAGATCTCGACAATAGGGGAAAAAATAATTACAGTATGTTTTATGTCATTATTTTTTGCTATGATTTTTCAAAATTCTCTTGGTCAAGTCTCCCCACGCCTTGGTCAAGTCTCCCCGCAATGGGGAGACTTGACCAGAAAAAACGATCACAGAAAAGCTTTTGTAACTTTTCAAAAATTAAATTAAAAATTTTGCAAAAAATCATGAAGACGCGCAATAACTTTGCACATTATATCTGAATGATTTTTGGGGGATTGAAGGCTTTTTTAGAGATTTATGCAGTTTTAGCTGAAAACCTGGTCAAGTCTCCCCATGTTCCCACGGTGCTTGAAAAAATTTGAAAAACTTTAAAATGAACTAGTATAGCAAATGCGATACAAAATAATGTTGCACGCACAAAATATTTATTTTTAGCAAAAATAAACATTTTCTAGGACTTTCGGCACAACGAAATTAGCTACGTTGTCATTTTCATACAAGACGAAGGCCACAGATCCAGCACCAACTCGTCCTTTCTCGGTCAAAAAATATACTTGTACCTGTCCCTAACTCTTTGAAAACCTTACTTAATCAACAATCACTTATTGATTGATAGCAAGAAACATCAGTCGTTTAGTACTATCCGGGGGAGGGGAGGGAATCCCATCCTATGAAAAGCAGGACTGTCAAGTACTCAAGTGTCACATCTCATTCATAGTCATACGTATGAAGTATACTTATTACATGATGCGATGGCCGGAAGAGTAGATAAGCGACTCACCCACACTTTGGCGAACCCTTTGTGCATTTATCATTTCAAAAATTATTGTTTTACAACTTCATATAGTTTGATCCAGACAAATGAAATTTTGGCTGGATAAACGTTGGAAGTCACAGTTGCAGTCCAACTGCATTCCGTCGATCACTGCGCCACCAAGCACATTTCAACCACCCGCGTTATTCGAAATTTCAATTATCGATGTTTGAAGTGTAATTGAAAACATTTCCTGAGATGTTAAAAATACATTGATACATTGGTGGACCTCTTTGTGCATTTAAAATGTCGAGAACTACTATTATTTTAGCACACCTTTTTGCATTGAAACTGTCAAACATTATTAATTTTCAACCACCATAACTACCATTCCGATTAAAAATTCTTTCTAAAATAGAAAAATGCACGATTTTGACACATTGGCAGACCCCTATATACATTGAAAATATCCAATGCCATTTATTTTCAGCTGCCGTTACTAAATTCGATTGACAAAAATATTTTTCGTGGTTTCTCAAATCACTCGGTTTTTTGCACGGTTTCTCGAAATAACACGGATTCTTTTGCACGGTTTTTCGAAATAACACGGATTTTTTGCACGTTTTCTCGAATTAACACGGATTTTTCACACGGTTTTTTTTTCACGGAATAATCGTATCATTGAACTGGTATATAGAAATAGCTACATATAATACATAAAATGGTGTTGTGTCGCAATACCGTGCAAAAAACCGCGCTAAAAAAGTGCGTGCAAAAACAGAATCCGGTGTATTACATTCGTGCATGCAAAAAAACCGAAAATTGTTCATAGATTCTTGGAAAACGGGGGTGCTCAACTCGCCCCAAATGGCGATATTCCCTCATTTTCCCCTATATCAGTGGCGACGAAGGTAAAATCGCAGTCTTTCGCATGAGAAGTTGTTTTCGGCAGTGTTTCTTTTCCTAGAGTAAAGTTTTCCAGAGATGCTGAAAGTGTTTTTGGAGGTTTCCCGGCGTTTTGTTAGTTGAAAGTGAGTTCAGTTCCTAAGAACAAATTAGAAGGAAAAGTGTAACCCCGCCAAGTGTTTTCCGTTGTTTTTTTCCGTTACTGACAATTTGGAAGTGTTTGAGCGGAGAATTACGGTGTATTCCGCTGGTGTTCCTGACAGATATCAACGTTTGAATCATTGTGAAGGAAGTTTTCTGCGAAACCCGCGCAAGAGATTTTTCGTCTGGTTTGTTTTTTTCAACGGGCTGATAGGACTGCAGCTTATAGTCCGTCCCGAGAGACAAAATTTGCAAAATCGGAGGAATTAGCAGTGGCGGATCCAGGAGGGGGGGTCTTGGGGGTCCGGAACGCCCCCCCCCCCCCCGAAAATTTTTAACTTCTTGGGAAATTTTTTTTCTAAGTTCAAAATCATTCCAAACCAGATTCGATAACCAGAACCGAATTGAGGATATTACATATTACGTATTGTGCAATGAACATTTCATAGTCGAAATTTTGGACCCCTCTGAAATTTTTTTCTGGATCCGCTCCTGCGAATTAGCAACTGTCAGCCAAGTAAACACCGGTCCTCAGGAGGAGGACTAAATTTTGCGCCTGTTTGTCTCGAAGTGTGTAACGTCAAGTCCTCTATGTTGTCTAGTCCAAGGTATCCTGCTAAGTCGTTAGTGATGCATTTAAAACTTCGCATTGACTCCGCTTCTATCTTCTTCCTGATCTCTTCTTGGGTCCCCTTGGTCTGAAGCGGATCAATCGACTATTAAGTAAATCAGAAAGCGCTGTCAATCGTAATGTCCACTAGACTGACCATTTTTGCAACATCGCCGGGCTGAAAAAGTTTCCTTTTTGCATAAAAAACATCTTTAAATTTAAAGCCGATCCAAGAAAAATTAATGGATTGAATTGAACCAAAGGAAATTTTATTGAAATTTTGCATATTTTCGTTTTTTCCTTATATAAACTATTTTAAAATCACTACAATTTATATAAAATTGCATAAATAATATTTTATTGATGCGAGAAACAAATTAAAAAAAAAAAATTTCGCGCGGGGTCGAACATTCCTAACCAGGAGGGTGGCGTCCCTATGTTGATGTACAGACGTTGACAGTACATCGGTATCGGGAGCAATCCACCACCGGAGAATTCGCGGTAGGGTAGATTAGCCGCCAACAACTACCCAACAGAATCGGGACAAAAAGGGGAGCTAATTGGCTCACGAAACAAACACCGGTAACGAAAGAAATTCCGTTGTCGGAGAACTCTCAGTTGGAGTAGGATAATATCTGAGTTGATCTCGACAAAACTGGGAGCTAAATGGCTCAAGGAAGCGGGTATCGGTATCGGGGGAAATTCCTCCGTCGGGGAACTATCGGTCGGAGTAGGCTGAGTTCACCGTTGGGCAGTATCCAAGTCGATCGTGATAGGGCCGGGAGCTGAATGACTCACGGAAAAATGAGCTAAATGGCGCAAGGACTCAGAGACAAGAAGTAAGAGAAGAATAGAGTTCAATCAAAGCTCATATGTCAAACAATTCCATGAACCAAGTAAGACTCCGAGATAAAGAAGAAGAAAGAGGTGCGACGAAAGCACAACGATCCGCCCATGAAGTAATATCGTGACGTAGTTCCGTGAGGAAGAAAGGCGTGAAAAGTAAGGATTGTTTTTAGTGGTTAGGCACGAACGTGGGTCGTGAATCCCACACAGTGCCAATAAACTACAAGCCAGGCTTTTGAACCTTACTATAAAAAGACGTTGAGAGTAGTCAACATATGGCGGGCCCAGCAGCTTCTAGGCCCATGCCTCCCATGCTCTTGCATCGGGTTGTTTTAATTTTAACAAATGTATATTGAAGTTTATTGTGCATTTGTTGTACCTTCACCAACAGACCGCCTGGCCCCAATGGTGGTTCCTTAAACTAATTACATTTCAGAATTGATATCAGTTTAGCTTTAACACTCGGAATACCAAGGGGGTAAAAAGTTACGCGGACTACCAGAGGGGTCAAAAAATGGGAACGCTTACTTTGGCCTGTCTTATCTCAGCTATCACCTAATCAATTTTAAATCTTTACCACTGGAAAGGTATGTGTTTTGTAAACACATCGCATTGAAACAATTGAAAAATAGAGTTGTCTACCGTAAGTTATAGTGAAAAGAGTAAAACAAACTCAGCGAATAAAAAAATGGGAACGCTACTTTGACTGGCCATATCTTAGCTGTTTGTTCACCGATTTCAAATTTTTCTTCAGCATTGGATATCTCTTACAAAAACGGCGATCAAAAAGTAATGGAAAACAAATTGGTATATTAAAAGTAATACTAGAAACAGTAATTGAAAGTCAGTACAGCCAAAATGAGCTTTACAGCTCAAACAATCATATCTCGGCCGTTTGTCAATCATTTTCAATTTTCCTTACACCAATGATATTCTCAGAGCTTCTAAATTTGTAATGTATGCAATAGATAGTAGATTTTCAAAAGTTACTATAGTTTTTCGAGGTTTTAGTCGGTATGATTTTCACAATGCACGTGGCACAAAGTTGTTTAAAAATGTTTACGCCTTGTTTAGTTTTACGACTTGAAATGTAACATGTTTACTCAATATTTCTTCATATTACATATGGATACTATTATATCAAAATGTTCGCACAAGCGTGGAGAAACTCAATACTGTATGTAAGTTACAAAGTAATGGTGTGTAGTAGGAAAAGTTCAGTAAATACGAAGAAGTTCAGAATTTTCAAAATATTTGTCATGTAACTTTAAATTTAAAGCGATGACCTATAGTTTTTATACCCTAATCGATTGTAATTGATGGCTGCTACAGTTTCTGAAAGTACCAAATTCCTATATTTTCTCAAAAGGAAGACAAAAGTACATAGAACTACAGAAATTTCATTTAATTGGCAAATAACTTGAAATTCAAATCAAAGCCTTATGTTTCTTTATATACCAATCGATTGTAATTGCTCCTACAATTTCTGAAAGATCAATTTTGTAAGTAGGGGTTTGCCCACTACTCGGGTTCTTGTTTACCCGGCGAACCCTTCTTTTCAGGGCGGCCTATGTGCCTCTACAGAATTTCGGATTTTCGTAACAACAAAAAAGGGGTAAACAAAACAAAATAAATTACTAAATTTACCGACTTCATTGTCCTCCAACTCTCCACTTCACTACGGCTGCTGGTGATTCACTGCTGCGGGTGGAAAGGCGGGCGGTTTCCTCCGACCGGCCCACAGAGGAGTAACTAGAACAAATTCTTGGCCAAAAACCAAAATATTTTTTTTTCGAATTTTTTGTTTCGTTATATTTTTTTACATACCTAGGAACCTACTGTATAACGTAGAAAAATTAGGAGTATATCACAAATTGTTAAAGAATTTTTGCATGTATGCCCAATGGTGATATTTTAAGGGGTATTTTAATAGTTTTCGTTATATATTCAGAAAAGTCGCTTTCTAGTGATGATGACTGTATTAAATAAGACGATATTATTAAAAACCTAGTTCAACATAACCGTTTGTTTAACTTCAGCTTAAAACTAACTAAAAAAAGTAGACTTGCTGCGTATTGCACCAACTTTCAAAAATACCTTTTTAAACATTTTATTCCAAATTTGTATGATAAAAAAGTTACATTATACGGCTAGATCCGGCAAAGTTGCTGAAACAGTATTACAAAACAAGATTTCGGCTATACAAAAAATATTCGAACTCTTCCGATCTTGTCCGATCCTCCAATCCCAAGCGATTTGAAAATATTGAAATATTTACTAATTTGAGGTACACCGAAATGCGGTAGGGCCAAATATTATGTTTTCCAAAATGTATCTCTATGAAAATATGCACAGGCGTCCCTTTTCTTCTCCCTTTTCCACTGATCAAATGTTTGTGCAACTGGAAAAACAAATGTATTCACAAAGATCACCTAGAAATTACTAGTATTCGAAAGGATATAGAAAATTGGCCTCTGCACTGGTAGGTGGGTAGATGCCAAATTGTTCCAAAAACTAGTAATTGTCTATTTTTAGTTCATATTAAGGCATAATAACAACAATTACTGCAGCAAATAATTTTGGCCAGGATTCGACCCCAACTACTCCTCTGTGCGGCCGGGACAATGACGGCCGCGTTCTCCTTAGGTCGTTGGCTGCTCCGGCAGCGGTCCTTGACAATTAGCTAGGGAGGTGAGCTTGGCTCCTTTGTTGGAACCTCCCTAGCGACGTTGGTGACAAATCACCGGATTCACTTGCTCCCCGCAAGGAATCCCGGAAGACACCGCAGTGCTCTTCTCAGGTGGAGCCGTTGTCCTACCTGCTTCCCTCTCCTTGACTGTTAGCTGCAGAGGAGAGCAAGGCTCGTTCAACTTATCCTCTGCAGCGAGAGGGGCGGGTGCGTCGGATCCTTAACTGTTAGCCGGGGAAGCGAAAACTCCTTTACAATTAGCTTCCCCCGACGGCGATCCTGCACCACTAAATTCACTTGTGCCCGAACCACGGGCCGGCACTTTTGACGGATTTAATTTGCCGTCACACGCGCGCACTGGAACGTTTTCTAGTGGCGGAAAACTCCCGAGAAAAAACTTCTAAACGGACGTCTGTCTATCGCCGTGGTTCGTCACTTTCTCAAAAACTCGATGGCCGCCTTCCTCATTCGACCCAAAACAAACACCAAAACCAGCACCAAAAAAAAAACAGTACCGCCGCATAGCTGTCATCGCTATGTGCAGCATATCCAGCACACTTATTGCAGCAAGAGGAGAGCAGTGGCCTACCTAAGCCCTAAGTTATTTATACAGAAATATGAGACAAAATTTTCTACACCTATCTAGACCAACAAAATCGTTCACAAAAGCTAAAACAAACAAAATTTACAAGAAAAAGTGAACGATCGTATGGAACAGTGGTGAGCATAACTTTACGTAAACAATACACTCTACGGAGCGTATACGCAAAAAAGGGTATATTTCAACCCAGTGCTAAATTGTTACCCTGACGGGTTACAATCTCGCCCACACCGGGTGGAAAAAAAATTAAAACAATTTTTTTTGTAACCTAACACCTAACACCGATACAATAATAATAACTAAATGAATAAATACATAAATAAAGAAAAATTAACTACACCTAATCATTTCTTACGCAATTTATAAATTTTCATCTCAAAAAGACTAATCGACCGGGTGTCCTCATCGGTGAAATGTTTGCTCATGTTTGGCCTGATAATACTGGCAGCATACGCGGAGCGAGAGGCTGTCAGCCACTGTCACTATTCGGCTATGGGTTGAACCCTAAATCCAATCCGAATACAAAATCGGAAACAACCGATATTCCCAAAATTCTGCAAGTGACATTGACAATTTTCAATGTTTCAACTTGCAGGGGAACGGTTGTCGGCATTATATTGTTCTTTTATCATCGACTGTCCAGAAATGCCTCGTGTTCTTACGGTACCAGTACTATACGCTTGTGCTGGGGTTTCAATCCAAATACATTCATACAATTATCCCATTCATTCATCCTCAATCACTGGCCTACTCGATCATTCACATTCCGATAAGCACTTCGAATTGACCCCAAAACAATTTTATCTAATCATTCACTCAAACATTCATTCACTCTGTTCGATTCCACACTCATACATTCACAATACCGCTTAACACGTCATCGTTTCTCCCACTCACAGACATTCCGGACAAAAAGTATATTGTATATTCGTCCCTTTTCGCCTTAAAACGCTTCGTACATTGGAAAAGAAACGTTTGAGAGGGACCAAAGAATGTCTATAATTTAAAAATATCGAAATGATTCCCACTGGAATCAAACGAACCATCCCAGGTTTAACCACAAACCCAAAATTATGCAAAATAAAACTTTATTATTTGATTCGAAATCGAAGACGCAAGGCGCTTTTTAACCCACATCCCCCTAACAAGAACACCACTCTGATTCGAATCGGGCCACACCTGCATGATGCTGAGCCTTGGTGCGAACATCGGGAAAAATATCAAAATTGATGATGGTGTCATCCATCGACATGATGAATGAATCATCATAAAACGTAAATAAAAACAAAACATCGGCGTTCGCAAATTATTTTTATTCGCGTTGTTATTTCGTTTACGGTCGGCTCCGAAGTAGTAGTCGCGTAATACAAGTGTCCCCGGTGAATAGGGAAAAGTTGTTTTTTTGTGAGATTGTGCTCCAAACAAGGAGAATTTATGAAATTTTGTGCACCAGTGGGTGCCAGTGTTCCCCATGGAAAGGGGTTTTAGAATAATTTGGTTTGCCGAACACGGCGGAAGATGATGTATTTGATGCGGCCGGGGCCTTTAAGAACTGCACGGTGTAGAATTTATGTTTTTAAGTCGGTGAATTTCACCCCGCCGTTGCAGTGGCAGGCCCCGGGGCATACATTTTATGTGAATATTTGGTTACCTCACTGTGCGAGTGGGGCGCAAAAGAATTATATTTTGTTTGCTAAACACTGCAAATAGTGTTTGGTTAATGCAACCGTTGACCGAATGACGGTACGATGTAGTGCACTTGTTTTTGTTTTAAGTGGAGAATTCCACCCCACCATAACCGTCACCGGTGCTAGAGCATATATGTTGTGCGTATGTTTGTTTACCACACTGCGCGAGTGTGGCTCTGAAAAATGCATGTAGCTAATGAAAAAGCTTCCCGCGGAAGAGTTGGTCTTCCCTAATAAAAATAGAGAAGACGGAGAAATGTTTGTTTTTTTTGTATTCGGACCAAAGTCCGTGTTGTTACCGTCGGGAACTGACGGCTGCTTTTGGAAAACTCCCAAGTGAGTAATCCATATAAAAGCATACCGTCAGTCCACAGACGGCACGGAAAAGTTTTTATGCTGGTTTAAGGAGATTTGCTGGCCAAACTCCAAGATTTTACCTCCAGCTCGTAGGAGGATACACCCCTTTTGGTGATAATTTTTGCCGGTAAGTATTGTGGTCCAAGTTTAGCATTGCAAGACTCGAGTGCATTCGACAACTTCATGTTTCGACGGTACACCATTTGTCCCGTTTCAAAAGGTTTGGAGAACTTTCAATGGCGCAAGTTGTACTGATGTCGAATGCCCTCGCTAGCCTATGCCAAATTCTTGACCACAATCTCCCGGATTTTGTCTAACTGTTGGTGTCTTGTTTCTAGGTCACCCTCACCGGAAATCCTGCTGATGTCATCGGCAGATGCCATTTCACACCCGTGTATGATGAAATGAGGACTAAACCCAGTGGAGGAATGTACGGTAGTATTTAGGATGCGCTCCACATCACTGATGTGGACATCCCAGTTGCGCTGCTCGGTTCGAGCATATGCCCAGATTGCGGTGTTTATCGAGCAATTTGTTCGCTCCACTGGGTTAGCCTGCGAATGATAGCGGGAGTTCAGCCAATGTTTGACGTTGGTTGGTTTTATGAATTGACTGAACTCCTTCGAGGTGAAAGTGGAGGCATTGTCGCTTAGCAGAATTTCCGGGCTACCATGGCGATTGAACCACTGTTCGCGCAGTATCGTACAGAGTGACGTACTAGCGATTTTGCGAACGGGGGTTAACATGACGTACTTGTTGAAGACGTCGAGGACGACAAGCAAGTGTTGATTGCCACGTTTGCTTTTAGGAAGAGGACCAATATAGTCCACAGAAACCATTCGCCATGGTGCATTAGTCGCACGCGACTGACCCATTTCGGGCTGGACTGGGACGAAAGGAGCTTTGATTTCACGTTGCACGTTCCACATTCTCGAATAAACTTTCGTACTTCCGATCCCATACGAGGCCAGTAATATCGCAACTGCACTTCGTGGATTGTTTTATCGTATCCCACGTGAAGCAAATTTTCGTGGGTACGCTGGATCAAATCTTGACGGAACTCGGGTGCTGGGACGAGTTTCCAACTAAACCGCGAGTCGCACGGAACAACTTTCGAGTTTACATACTTGAAAAGTTGATCATTTTCCACTTTGAAGTCGGCATAATCATCAGGATTTTGGATAACTTTGGACTTCATGGAACAGTACCAGTCTGAGGTGGACAAAGCTGAAACGGCTGCTACGGCCCGGGATAACGCATCTGGAACGACATTGTCCTTGCCTTTCCGGTGCTCAATAGACATGTCGTAGAGTTGCAATTCTAAACTCCAACGACTCAAACGTGAACTGGTTTTCCATTTAGTCTTCAGTATCCATGTAATCGCTGACGAATCAGTGACCAGCCGAAAATGATAACCTTCCAAGTAACCTCGGAAGTGTTCAACCGCCATTATCACCGCCAGACCTTCCTTCTCAGTTGCATGATAGTTCCTTTGGGGAGTGGTCAGTTTGTGCGAAAAGTATACAACTACTTTCTCACCCTCGGGATACTTCTGCACCAGAACAGCAACGACTGCTACGTCACTAGCGTCTGTCTGAAGGATGAACTCTTTGGAGAAGTCTGGTGAGACTAAAACTGGAGGAGTGACTAGAAGTTCCTTAATTTTAAGGAACGCGAGTTCTGCCTCGGAGTCCAAACTAAGCTCTTGGTTTTTGTTTTGAGCAGATCGGTCAAGGGAGCTGTTACCTCACTGAACCGATCGATGAAGCAGCGGTAATAACCGCACATACCGAGGAAACGACGAAGTTTCGTAACGGTAACCGGTCTCTCGTAGTTGAGAATCGGTTGAATTTTGTCAGAATTGACCTTGAGTCCGTCCCGATTCAACAAATAACCAAGAAACTTTAGTTCGGGGACTCCAAAACGGGATTTTTCCAAATTGATGGTTAGGTTGGCTCTTGCTAGACAATCGGCCACTGCTTTGAGCAACTGTTTGTGATGCTCGAACGTTTCGCTTACCACGATGATGTCATCTAGGTAGACGAAAACGTAAGGTTCCCATTTACCTCGTCCTAGAACCTGCTCCATCAGTCGCGCCAGAGTAGCGGGGCTGTTGACGAGACCAAATGGTAGACGAGTAAATTGGAACATACCCCTGCCGGGAACACTGAAAGCGGTATATTTGCGACTATCCTTGGCCAGGGGTACCTGGAGAAAGGCCTCCTTCAAGTCTATGGTAGACAGGTACTTCGCCTTGGGTAAGCCGCCCAATATTCGCCCAGGGTGGGGCAGAGCGTATGCATCCCGTACAGTACGCTCATTGAGAGGCCTAGCGTCTAGACAAAGGCGGATTGAGTCGTCTGGTTTCGTGACAGCCACAATATTAAGCGACCAATCCGAATCAGACTCCTCGATAATTCCCATAGACCGCCATCGGTCAACTTCTGCCCAGACCTTAGACAGTTTCTTTGGGCTCATGTTATAAGGATATCGGCAAACGGGTGCCGCACCTTGAAATTCGTCTTTGATGACAATCCTGTGCTCTGTGAATAAGGTTGGGCTTAGTTTTCCGGGCTCTACTGCCTGGAAACACTTCTTTACTTCTTATACGCGCGCTAACTGTTCCGAAGTGAGTATCGACTCACGCGGTACTTCGTCTTCTTCGTCGTCTTCCGATTCCTGACCTGAGTTCAACAGAGCACAGTTTTGTATCTCAGGAGAAATCCCAAAGGCGCGCCAAAAGTCCATACCTAGAATGGAGTTGACGGTCAGATGCTCTACTACAAGAGTGCATAGGACCTTTGTCAAATTTTGAAAAGTATAAGGGAGATACGCTTGTCCAATGATTGGTAAGGTTTGACCATTTGCAGAACGTAGTTCGAATGGTCGTTCCAAACTTTTCAAGGGACTTTTCGAAAACTTTCGGTATAGCTTTTTAGTCATAATCGTGGCGTTACTACCACTGTCGAGCAAGGCTTTGAAGGATTTTCCGTACACTGCGACAATCGCAAATGGACGGTTATCGAACGGGTCATCAAGGACGATGGTTTCGACAGACAACGAATTATCATAGTCCTCATCACGAGCCGGTCGAAAACTGTCGTAAATCTGTGGATGAATTATTAGTTGTTCTTTGGAGCGCTGCTTTATTGCCAACTGCGACTTCAGTTGGTTCTGATCCCGTTTTTAGGCAGTAAGGGCAACGAGAAACATCAAATCCTTTAAAACCACACACGATGCAGAAGATCCGATTTGGTTTCCGGCATTCCTCATGTTCGTGTCCTTTGTCTCCACAATTGGAGCAGACGCCGAGCACGGGAGGACAATGCTCGTCCACCAAATACTCCAGACACATTATAAGTTTCTGCGGTGGTTCTATGGGTTTTTGATTGTTTTCTCTCGAGATTCTTTCCATCCTGATTCCCTTGCTGTTTCTGGACGTGATTTTGCTTCCGAAATGAATTTCTACGTCCGAGTTTTGAAAATCTGTGTTAACTCTATCGACAGTGAAGTGAATCCTTGTGAAGTTTCGATTCTATAGCTCTTGATTTATGTATGGGACACATCAATTTTTGCTCTGCAAATAGGAACAAGTGTATTTAGAGGTTGGATATTCAAAATAAAAGGCGACAAAGCGCGGAAGCATTGAAGCTAGAAGTGATGTAGGCGGCAGCATGAAACCGGATTCTGCCGGAAAACTATCCTGGATTGCGATTTCCATTCTAGCTCCTTCAGAAGTGAGAGCGGATTCAGTCGAGGAACGCCGCGGATTCAATATCAGCAGAGCCAGAAGTCTAGACATCAGAGTTTTCAACTTCATAGCGCTTAAGCAAGACTGGATGGATATACCGGTGAGATCGTTCAAATTGTAATTTTACAGTGTCTTTTGGCCCTCCATCGTCATTGTATGCGTGATTGCTTGGAGCTCTAGGGCAATTTTGCTAGAATTTTCCAGTTACCTACACTACTTCATCAGGGTTAGGAAGGTTCAATGCGTTGAAAAGATATCTCTTAAAATCATGGTGTTATCTTCGGCTTAGAGACCGGAAATATATGTGAAATTATTAGTGGTGGGCTTGTGTCAGTTTTTCAATTGTTGATATGCCTGGTATTCGATTTTGTTTGTATTAAATAATACAAACAAAATCGAGTACGAGTCAAATCGACAATTGCAATATTGCAGATTTGAGCGAGTAAAGGCGCTTTAACCTAGGCTTATTAGCCAGGGCAAGGTGTAAATAGCCTCTGTCCCATCCCAAAGGACCAAAGGAGTGACATTAACCTTCTTAGCCAAGTGACTCCCAACGATTTAATATATCCCCTTAAAACTGAAACGGTCGGTACGGTTGTCCTCATTTCTTCCTCCTTTAACATTCAAAACTATTCGTTAATTAAATTATTCATTTAATGAATAATTTGATTGTCGTCTAATTTCGAAACATCTTCAAACCCAACCCTGCACAGTAGGCCTGGCCGTTTTAATATTTGCGACATATGAAAATATGCTTCAAATATCAATATTGATAAGAAAAACACTACAGAATAACTGCAGTGTTTTCCAGGATGCTTTTCAATACTGGCTGTGTAAGGGTTAGAATAGAATAGAATAGAATCCTGATTCCCTTGCTGTTTCTTTTTCTGGTTTTCAGGAGGATCGCTTGAACTAAGAACTGCCGGTTGGGCATTCTTGTTCCAAAACGTTTTGGATTTTGCGTTGTCGTTATTCTGTCCACCTCCCTTTTGGTTTTGCTGATTTTGTTTTTGTTTGTTTTGAGGTGGATTATCAAAATAAGCAGCAACTTCCCGAGAAGAACCGAAAACTTTCTGATAAATCGGCGTCTTGGAGGCGTCGATCGATTTACCAAGACTCATCAATTCCGAGAGCGTGTTCACTGGCCTGAAAATTAGCATTTGTTTATAGTCGGGTTTCAGGTTCCGCTTGAGCACGTCGAGTTTTTCGCTCGGTGCCATTGGAACCGTCATAGCATGAAATATTTTTTCCATTTCCAAGAAATATTCCTGGAAAGATTCGTTACGCATCTGCCGGCACTGGAGAGCCTTCATCTTGAGCGTAGCATCAAGTTGAGGATGTACAAAATTTACCTTGAGCTCGCATACAAGATGGTTCCAGTTAAACAACGGTTTTGCGCACACATAGCCTAATACCAGGTCAAAGCATTGCCAGTGAACAAATGTATCGCAGAATTAAAAAGTTCGTCTTCGCACATTAGTTCACACGCAGCGTAACTCGCTACGGTGTCCAAGAATTCATTTAGTCCATTTTCCAATCAGCGACGCGTTGCGGGTTTCGCGAGTAATTCCTTGAAGCTGCCATCGATCCGTTTCCCGCGTTGGATGAAAAGTTCGGATAGGATGGCCCCGCCCGCTGTTCGGTCCATTCAGGACCGTAAGGCTGGTTCTGAGTTTGGTACGGGACTGTGAATCCGGTATTCTGTTTCGGTTTCTCGATTGGAAGTGATGGACATATATTATTAGTAGTTTACCAAGGCAGATCTCCTTTTCTTCACCCACGTCACCTCGAAAATTATGAACTAATTCCCTCCGAGACGACCGCTCATGCGACAAAATTCCCCGAAGACGCCGCTGCCGCTGGGCACCCGAAAGATCCGAATCAGGGGAGATAAAAATGCTTCGAGATAACAACTCAAAATCCAGCTCATCGAAATGTAAATGATTGACGCGCATGAACACACACGCCTGGTTGAATTTCTCCAACACCATCATAACTTGCGCTATATTGGAATAAATCACCAAGACACAAAGCATGTAAGTACTGGTACGGTAAAATTTCTGATTTTACGCCCACTAACGATTCCCTTAAAATTTCAGGAAATCAAGCTGCCCAAAAAATGTCTCAAATCGGATTGAGAATTCAAGGCGATTGGCCACCGTAACCGAATAACAACAACAACCTTCAAACTACTCGTCCGGCAGACCAAAAACAAACAACGCAATCCAAAATTCGGACAAAAAAGGAAAAATACAAAAAATCGAAAAATTATATATGAAAAATATAAATAAACAATACGACCGCGGATCAATATTGCGGAAGAAACCTCACCGACTGTTCTACGAAAATCCTCGATTTATTAGAAGCACCCCACACTCCGAAAGAAAAAAATATTTTCCAAAATAGGAAAATATTTTTTTCAGTGTGTTTTGCGCTGTGCGCCAAATGTAAGTAAGGGTGTGCCCACTACCCGGGTTCTTGTTTGCCCGGCGAACCCTTCTTTTCAGGGCGGCCTAGGTGCCTCTACAGAATTTCGAATGTTCGTAACAACAAAAAAGGGTAAACAAAATAAATTACTAAATTTACCGACTTCATTGTCCTCCAACTCTCCACTTCACTACGGCTGCTGGTGATTCACTGCTGCGGGCGGAAAGGCGGGCGGTTTCCTCCGACCGGCCGGGACAATGACGGCCGCGTTCTCCTTAGGTCGTTGGCTGCTCCGGCAGCGGTCCTTGACAATTAGCTAGGGAGGTGAGCTTGGCTCCTTTGTTGGAACCTCCCTAGCGACGTTGGTGACAAATCACCGGATTCACTTGCTCCCCGCAAGGAATCCCGGAAGACACCGCAGTGCTCTTCTCAGGTGGAGCCGTTGTCCTACCTGCTTCCCTCTCCTTGACTGTTAGCTGCAGAGGAGAGCAAGGCTCGTTCAACTTATCCTCTGCAGCGAGAGGGGCGGGTGCGTCGGATCCTTAACTGTTAGCCGGGGAAGCGAAAACTCCTTTACAATTAGCTTCCCCCGACGGCGATCCTGCACCACTAAATTCACTTGTGCCCGAACCACGGGCCGGCACTTTTGACGGATTTAATTTGCCGTCACACGCGCGCACTGGAACGTTTTCTAGTGGCGGAAAACTCCCGAGAAAAAACTTCTAAACGGACGTCTGTCTATCGCCGTGGTTCGTCACTTTCTCCAAAACTCGATGGCCGCCTTCCTCATTCGACCCAAAACAAACACCAAAACCAGCACAAAAAAAAAAACAGTGCCGCCGCATAGCTGTCATCGCTATGTGCAGCATATCCAGCACACTTATTGCAGCAAGAGGAGAGCGGTGGCCTACCTAAGCCCTACGTTATTTATACAGAAATACGAGACAAAATTTTCTACACCTATCTAGACCAACAAAATCGTTCACAAAAGCAAAACAAACAAAATTTAAAAAAAAAAAGTGAACGATCGTATGGAACAGTGGTGAGCATAGCTTTACGTAAACAAAACACTCTACGGAGCGTATACGCAAAAAGGGTATATTTCCACCCAGTGCTAAATTATTACCCTGACGGGTTACAATTTTCATATTTTCTCAAAAAAATAGACAAAAATACGTAGAAGTACAGAAATTTCATTTAGTTGGCAAATATCGTCGAATTCAAACGGATGACCTAAACAATTTTATGTACCAATCGAGTGTAATTGATTTCGGTTACAATTTCTGAAAGAACAAATCTATATATTTTCTCAACAAATAGACAAAAATACGTAGAAGTAGAGAAATTTCATTTAGTTGGCAAATAACCTCCAATTCAAAGCGCTGACCTATGCCTTTACATGCACCTACCGATTGTAATTGATTTCGACTACAATAACTAAACTTACAATTTTTATATTTTCTCACAAAAATAGAGAAAAATACGCAGAACTACAGAAATTTTATATAATTTGCAAATAACTTCGAATTCAAAGCGATTGCCTATACTTCTTTACACACCAATCGATTGTAATTAATTTCGGCTATAATGCCCGAAAGAACACTTTTTTATACATTTGGGGTCGTACACAAATGACGTAGCTTTTTTTCGGCGATTTTTGACCCCTCCCTGCCCCCACGTAGCATTTGGTCACAAAATTCTAACCTCCCCCTCGTAAATAACGTAGCATTTACCTACCCCCTCCCCCTCATTCCATGCAAAGCGTTTTCAATTATTTTGAATAGGGTGAAGTGCCTATTTTCACCATACAAAGCAGGGTGTCTCACTATTTCATTAATTTCTTGTCATACAATCAATGGAATGCGTAAAAATTGACATCAACAGCTTTGCTTCGTTGTTAAGAACCAAGATAATTACACAAATGCGCTGAAAACAGTGAAATGCTCGTGTTTGAGCTCAACGAAAACTCGAATCGAGTGCCCCTATTGTTGTGCTACCATTTGACTCAATGTGTTGAACAAAGATGGCAGATTCTGCTCTAACCAACGGCTTCAAATGGGTGGCGTGATAATAGAAACATGGCGAAAATGGGCTCGTCATCCTACATGTCCTTTCAAAATGTTTGACGACTTTTATCAACATTTTCATTATAACAGCAAATTGCGTGAAAAATAAGCCCATTTTATGACAAATATAGTGTTGATAGTTTTGTTTTGAATTTTATAAGTCAAAGGGAGCATGAAGAGAAGTTCTCTCAGTTCACAATCGTGCAGCCGCCAATGATTGTAAGAAGCATACGTTCATCTAAATTACTAAATTTTGTTTGGTTGAATCCGAAGTGAAAATTTAAATCAGCTTTCAAACTAAGTCTACTAATTAGCAACATTAGCTAACTAATGTAGCAAGTTAAATCCGCATACAAAATCATTTGTATTTTCGCGAACTTGCAATTCCGCGAATCGTAAAATTTACCTCATGAAAAACCGCATCAAAAGTAACTTGTTTGAATCTAAATTTATTTCTCTTGGGAATGCATGATCATTAAATTGTTTTCTCTAAACAATGGGTTTTTAAACTTAATGCTACGTCGCACAACTTCTGACCCTACCCTCCCCCCTCGTCACACTTCGTCACAAATTTGGTATACCCTTCCTACCCCCCAAAATGCTACGTCATTTATGCATGGCCCCTGTTTTGACGTGAGTCTTTGTTTTTATCCTTTCTTAAGGATTTTTATGAACGTGTGCACTGGAAAACAGACAGAGAAAGAATGATCGGAACGGTGAGAATGAAGAAACGGTGAAAATTCACCTTTTTATTGGAAACACCGAGAAAAGATATGTCCTCAAGAAGGAATCGAACCTGCGATCTCCCCCAGTCGCTAGTTGAGAGCGTTAACCACTCCGCCATAGAGGAACTGTGACGATGTCGTCACATATTCCCAATAGTAACGTGATCACCGCTGCAACCTCCAATTCCTCCCAATTGACCTATCGACCCCCAATGTCTCCTCGAAGCAGATCGTCATCTCTCCCTCTCATCGATCGGGCCAAATCTCTCTCGTTATCTATTTTTAGGTCCAGTGGACTGCGCTCAAGGCTTGAGGTATTTATTATCACTGTTTGCCCTACCTAACTCAGTCGCCGCCAGACTTTGGCAGTGGGTAGAAGCTATGGAGAGGGCATGTTGATGTCTGCCTCAAACCCTATCAGCAGATGCTAACGACAAATCCATTCGTTGTTTGGTTTTTTTCTTTTCTTAAGGATTTTTATGAACGTGTCCACTGGAAAACAGACAGAGAACGAATGACCGGAACGGTGAGAATGAAGAAACGGTGAAAATTCACCTTTTTATTGGAAACACCGAGAAAAGATATGTCCTCAATCAGGAATCGAACCTGCGATCTCCCAGTCGCTAGTTGGGTGCGTTAACCACTCCGCCATCGAGGAACTGTGATGATGTCATCACATATTCTCAATAGTATCGTGATCACCGCTGCAACCTCCAATTCCTCCCAATTGACCTATCGATCCCCAATGTCTCCTCGAAGCAGATCGTCATCTCTCCCTCTCGTCGATCGGGCCAAATCTCTCTCGTTATCTATTTTAGGTCCAGTGGACTGCGCTCAAGGCTTGAGATATTTATTATCACTGTTTGCCCTACCTAACTCAGTCGCCGCCAGACTTTGGCAGTGGGTAGAGGCTATGGAGAGGGCATGTTGATGTCTGCCTCAAAGCCTATCAGCAGATGCTAACGACAATTCCAGTCGTTGTTTGCTTTTTTTTCTTTCTTAAGGATTTTTATGAACGTGTGCACTGGAAAACAGACAGAGAAAGAATGACCGGAACGATGAGAATGAAGAAACTGCGAAAATTCATTTTTTTTATTGGAAACACCGAGAAAAGATATATCCTCAAGCAGGAATCGAACCTGAGATCTCCCAGTCTCTAGTTTTTTATATATTATTTTCTATTTGATTACATTGTTTTGTTTGCATTACATTTTTAATTTAGTATATTGGGTGTTCAGCCAGAAGTGGTGACTTTTCATCCCTATTGTTTACATGATTCAGGAATTTATTGTTAAGATATAATATGCTTTCGCAGTTGTTCTTTTTCTGTAGGATGTTTTAAGCCTACTTGTCTTGTGAATAAGGAGCTAAACAAACCTTATAAACTAGCTTATAAACTATAAAGAGAGCTAATTGTTGCAATTGAAGATTGCAACGATTTTTGTCGGAAGTTGCTTATAATACTGTTCGTCATAATTTCTAATGCTTCTATATTTGCGAGTCTGTGCAACTCATTTGTGCTAAACCAGGGAAAACGCTTCAAAATCATTTTCATAATTTTATTCTGAATCCTTTGAAGCGTTTTCTTCCTAGTAGCACAACAACTTGCCCAGATTGTCACTGCATATACCATTGCCGGTCTAAATATTTGTTTATAAATTAATAGATTGTTCTTTAGGCAGAGCAGATTCCTATTTATAAGAGAGTATAAACATTTTATATATTTGTTACATTTTGTTTGGATTCTTTCAATGTGATCCTTAAAAGTGAGTTTTTTATCGTAAATCAAACCCAAGTATTTAACTTGATCTGACCACGTTAAATTCAAACCAATAAATTTTATAATATGGTTATTATTTGTTTTTTTTTGCGTTTTAACGACATTCAATTAGCTAGAGATTACTGGGTAGGGAAAGCTATGAAACTTAGAGCCATAGTGCTCAAGTGAGAGCAAGGATGTGAAGTAAACTTGCCTTCTGATAATGAGGCTCGAGCTAAGGCAGAATAACTACGAATCACCCGAGTTCACTAACATGTGTCCTGATAAAGGTAGACGTATCTATCTTTACCGTGACAACCGGCCGGTCATTGCTTTGTGAAAGTGAATATGGTAACTTGTATGTACATTGTGCAGGAAGCAATCGCTTAAATTTGTGAGAAATACTTTGTTTTTCGTTGAAAACTTTGTGGGCGCTAATCGCCAATCGGAATATCATTCAGATAAGTATAGTGTGTAGTCATACAGACTATTATTGTTCTGTGATTTTCGGATTTCATTTCGCTGCATCGGCTGGCTTTCTAAGTTTCCCAGCAGCGAGGTGACGCAGTGTTATATTTTTTTGTTTTTGTCCCGCTTCTCCAGCTGTTGTTTAATTTGCCTATAATGAGTGGCCTGTTTGCAAAGAGTACGGGCACGGTGAGTCTCGCCGAAGGTCTTGTACTATGCCTTTTTTGCGGCGATAAATATCATCAAGAATGTTCCGGGTTAACAAAGGCCATGGTAAATTGGGTTTGCTGATAATGCAAGTCTTTGCTACAAATGTGCAACATGTTTATCAACCCAGTCTTCTGGTGTGCAGGATGTCAGTTCGATAATCATTGAGTTGGATAAGAAGATGGAACAATTCGCTTCCATTTCTGAATCTCTCACTGATGCCCGAAAAAACATCGATGCACAGATAAACATCGCAGTAGAAAACGGAATAGAAAAACTGATCAGGTCTTTCAACAACTCTCTCGAGAGTAAATTGGCTGGCTTGGAAAACAGTGTTGCCAAAAAGTTGGAAGATTTTAAAAGTTGTTTTAATGAAAATGTTAAGCGTGAAATTGAATTAGTTGGAATGAACAGAAAGAGAAATTTTAGTAATAGGAAGGTTCATTCTGAATCTGACGGGAATCCCAGTAGAAAACGAAAAATTTTGACGAATAAAGAAGATGAACCGATGTTAATTGAAAGAGACGATGATGGAAATAATGAGGAGGTTTTTGATAAAAATAGTAAAATTACTTACGCGAATGTTTTGTCGGGAGCTACAGGGACGAATAAAATTAGAACTAGAAGTCAAACGAAACGTAAGGCTCGCCCGGTCATTATGATTAAACCAGTCGAGCCGTTGCAATCGAGTGACGACACGAGGAATGAATTAAAAAATAAATTAGATCCAAAGGTGCACAAAATTAGCAACTTTAAAAACGGTAAAGATGGCTCGATTATTGTGGAGTGTGCAACTCGGGATAATATTGAATCGGTGAAAGAAAACATTGTAAGCAATCTGGGTGAAAAGTATAATGCTGTTATACCGACACCCGGTAAACCGGGAATAAAAATAATGGGGATGAGTGATCGATACTCTGAAGAAGTCTTCATTGACTTATTGAAGAGTCAGAATGAGGGTATTCCGTTTGAATATGTTAAAGTTGTTGCCAATTTCCAAAATCCACGATTCAAATATAACAAATACAATGTTATAATTGAAGTTGATAAGGACACTTATAGCAGCCTGATGTCAGCCCGTGCGGTAAACATTGGTTGGGATAGGTGTTCTGTTTTTGAGGCCTTAAACGTGCTGCGCTGCTTCAACTGTGGAGAATATGGTCATAAGAGCACGGGATGCGTGAATAAAGAAACATGCTCCAGATGTAATGGAGCACATAGAACATCTGAATGCTCGTCAACGGATTTTAAATGCGTTAATTGTATAATGAACGTAAAATGAATTTGGACGTAAATCATGCGGCATTTAGTAAGCAGTGTTCAGTATATCGGAGACTGCTAGAATTTAAAAAAGCAACGTTTTGTCAAGTGAATAGCAACTAACAAACGAGAGGTTGTCTGAAATATTGTATTTAAATATAGCTGGGTTATCTACAAACTTTGTCGCAATGCGACATCTTGTAGAAAACAAACGTCCATTGTTGGTTTTAATATCAGAAACACATATTGTTGATGCTGATGCATTTGATCAGTATAGCATTCCGGGTTATAAAGTTGTTTTTTGCCTATCTCATTCCAGACATACCGGTGGAGTTGCTATTTGCGCCAAAGAATCGATTAAATTCAACGTTCGGTTAAACGAAGCAGTTGATAATAATTGGTTCTTGGGTATATCAGTTGAAAGAGGCATGCAGATGGGAAATTTTGCAGTAGTATACACTAAGGTTTTTTTTACACGGTTTTTTTTGAACGGTTTTTTTTACACGGCTTTTTTTACACGGTTTTCGCAATTAGCACGGTTTTTTTTTGCACGGTTTTCGCAATTACCACGGTTTTTCGCAAAAATATTCTAAGTCCTTTTAAAGGCAAAAGACTTAGACGATTTCTCAGCAATTTTTTTTGCACGGGTTTCGCAAAAATGTTCTAAGTCCTTTTGGAGGCAAAAAACTTAGACGATTTTTGATCAATTTTTTTTTGCGCGGATTTCGCAATTAACACGGTTTTAGCAAAAATCCTTATGAAGGCAAAAGACTTAGACGGTTTTTGACCAAGTTTTTTTGCACGGTTTTCGCAATTAACACGGTTTTTCGCAAAAATATTCTAAGTCCTTTTAAAGGCAAAAGACAGACGATTTCTCAGCAATTTTTTTTGCACGGGTTTCGCAAAAATGTTCTAAGTCCTTTTGGAGGCAAAAAACTTAGACGATTTTTGATCAATTTTTTTTTTGCGCGGATTTCGCAATTAACACGGTTTTAGCAAAAATCCTTATGAAGGCAAAAGACTTAGACGGTTTTTGACCAAGTTTTTTTTGCACGGTTTTCGCAATTAACACGGTTTTTCGCAAAAATATTCTAAGTCCTTTTAAAGGCAAAAGACAGACGATTTCTCAGCAATTTTTTTTGCACGGGTTTCGCAAAAATGTTCTAAGTCCTTTTGGAGGCAAAAAACTTAGACGATTTTTGATAAATTTTTTTTTTTTGCGCGGATTTCACTATTAACACGGTTTTAGCAAAAATCCTTATGAAGGCAAAAGACTTAGACGGTTTTTGACCAAGTTTTTTGAATGCAAAGAATTTCGAAGATTTTTGGAAAAGTGGAAGTGATTGCTTTTGGAACAGCATTAACGAGTAGATGCCAAATTATCATGTCTGAGGCCATTTAGAAAACCAAGATGGCGACTTCCGGTTCAGTGGAATTCTCTGAAACCCCATCAATATGGCTATTTTTGGAACGGGATTGATGAGTGGACGTCAGATATCGATGTTTAAGGCCATTTTGAAAACCAGATGGCGACTTCCGGTTCAGTGGAATTCTCTGAAACCCCATCAATATGGCTATTTTTGGAACGGGATTGATGAGTGGACGTCAGATATCGATGTTTAAGGCCATTTGGAAAACCAAGATGGCGATCTCCGGTTCAGTGGAATTCTCTGAAACCCCATCAATATGGGTATTTTTGGAACGAAATTGATGAGTGAACGTCAGATATCGACGTTTAAGGCCATTTTGAAAACCAAGATGGCGATTTCCGGTCCAGTGGAAGTCTCTGAAACCCCATGAATATGGGTATTTTTGGAACGGGATTGATGAGTGGCCGTCAGATATCGATGTTTAAGGCCATTTTAAAAACCAAGAAGGCGACTTCCGGTTCAGTGGAATTCTCTATAACCCAATCAGCATGCATATTTTCAGAGCGGGCCTAATAGAGCGCATGATAGAGATCAGTGTCAGAGGCCATTTAGAAAACCAAGATGGCGACTTCAGGTTCATTGGATTTCTCTAAAATCGAATCAATATGGGTATTTTTGGAATGGAATTGACGAATAGACGCTAGATATCGATGTCTGGTGTAGAGGTGTGCGCCGATGCATTTTTAATCGGCGGCGGCGTAAGCGACATTTTTGGCCGGCGGCGGCGGCGTCACGCCGTTGGACCCCATCGGCGGCGGCGCGCCGGCGTGTGTCGGCGTGACGAATATTAACGCCTAGGTAACTAAAAAAAATCTTGACAGTACAGTTCCTTTCCCAAATTTTCGGTTTCTATTGACAGACATTTCAGACAGATTTCTATTAACAGACTTCACAGCACATACAAACAAACGTTACAGCTTAAAAAAATCTAAAAAATCATCTCCCACGATGTACTAGCGACATCTGTTGAACACATTGCACAAAATGTAATTCTCGCAACCATATCAAACTTTTTTTTCAACTAAAGCTCCAATAGTCCCCACCCTGCTTGTAAAATTTGAAGAACGAAATAGAAAAATTGTCGATGTCGCATACTACGACTTCGCATGCAATAATGATTGCAATGGACAAATTTGAAGAATGCAGAGTAACGACTGTATTTCAATGACCCATAATAATTATTTATTGTTCTATATTTGGGAAATTAAGCAACGGTAAAAGAGTTTTTGTTTTGTTTGAGGAAATTAATTGTTGTTGTCTTTTCATTGTTTTTTGTTTCTATTTAGTCATCCTTACCGTAAGCCCGGGGACAATTGACAGCTCTTATATATTGAATTCATAAGCAAATTTTGGGGTGATTTGGTGATGTCATGGCGGCTCGAATGGAGCAAAATTTGAAAAAGGCGCATCCCATTTTTTATTTTCCATATCTGTGGAAAATAATCAATTTAAGCATTTCTACCATTTCTACAATTTCTTTTTGCTGCTAGAATTCTGATAAAAACACAAATTCTATTCAAAACGAATTGTTAAGCTTGGTGGTGATGTACTTTCATTGGCCAAATGTTTTTCATTTACATTTCTCGAGATAAAAAGCACCAATGATTTAACGATTTCAAACTTCACACAACAAGAAAACCAAAACATGTTTAGGGAGGAAGAGAGCCGGTTGTTAAAAACAACGACTTCCAGCTAAATATATAATAATATTTATGTAACTTTGCTCGCGTAACGAAACACGCTTTTCTCTTGAAACTTTTTTGTTTCGTTGTTCGTGTACTCATACAGAGAAGGCATACTAGCGCCACCATCAAATCGGTGGTGCATATATGAAACAAGCAGTATCTGTCAAGTTGTCCCTGGATTGTTTACTGTCGCTCTTTTAGAATCCCACAGATATCAGGAACCCTTACTGCGCAGAAATGTCACTTTTAATGATCGTGTAAGGACACCTTTCAAGGTAGACACATTACTTCATTTTTCAGGCTGGTGTTTACTTTTACTTCTTGTAAGTACAACATCGCCACGATGATAAGGAATACGATTCCCTGGCACTACATTTTCTTACAACGTACGGTCTGCTTCTATCTTGAGTGCAAAGTGTGCTCGATGTGCTGGAATCATACAGATCTACACCCTGACGAAACCTAAATATACAGTTACTATCAATCATAATCATTCCACGACTTGACGTGTTAGCTCCTGTTAGGTTTAAACTGATCACTAAACAAGTCGGATTGAAAATGGTCTGAGTGTATCTCTACTTTTCGTAGCACCGGCACCCCACCCTTCAGCAGTTCTCCAGCAGTTCCGGGGACCAACAAATTCTAATCCATTGCATACATTCGATACACCGAATCAATTAAATTACTAACATCCTGCTATGTGCTTACTCACCGATCGGCATCGTGTTGTAACTTAAGAAATGGTTGTGAACAACTCCCACCTTGGGCACTTCGACAAGAATGAATTTAACATTTCCGGCCCATATTGTTTGTTTTGCTTTGCATGAGATTAAAAAGACCGTAACGTTTTCGGGTGAGTGCGGAAACTAAGTAACGCATTTAGTTCTGTGTCAAAATCTCTTCACTAACGCCACCGATTTGTAATTAAAATCGACCGTTTTTTTACTACGAGTGATGAAAATTCATCTCGTGTTACGTCTTATTTGTCTGTGATACCGGGCTGGTGCAACTGACACTGAAAATATTTCTTGAGTGGGGCTAGATCACACGATGAATAATTTATGAGACTAGAAATCTTACCCTCTCAGGTCACGATTCAATCAATTATAAATAAACCTCGTATTGAAAATAATTTTTGTGTTTTCACAAAACTAGTTCACGCAAAAAAGATGACATTATACTCAAATGGTTAGTAGGTGGTTGTGTCTGAATATGTTTAATATTTTTATGATTCTAATTCATAACTCGATGAAACATTGATTTGTATTAACTTTATTGACTAAAACAGTCAAGAATTGAACCACGTGCAACGATTTTCGTAAATTCTCGTCGTGTTATCGTGATATTTTAGTCTTGAGCTTACCGTTGGATTTTTTGCACAGAGTCACATGTCTTATAGTTTTCTAAATTATTTCACGGACATGAATTGTGGCTAGGTAATGTATTTTGCTCAGCGCAGTTTCATTTAATTCCGAACATTTCTCTGAATTTTAACAAAGGAATAACAGGGTTACAGGTCCTAGTAATGTCTTTGTATCTAATTCTCGTGCCTATGAGACTGGTTGCTAGCACAATAGCTCACATAGAAATTTCAAAACCAAAAAGCAGAGCGAATAATTCATGAATAATAGTCTAAGTTCCTTGTAATTGTTTACGTAAGTACAATAAGATTATGTGGAAAATTAATTACTTCATGAATTACATCATGAACAGTTTCACGAACTCGACTGGTGAATCGTGTGTAGCATGTTAGGAATTAAGAATCGGTTAAAAAATCAATGAATAATACACTGCGTTCCAGTGAAATTGATTACGTGCAAAGATTAGGATCAGGCACATCATCGTAAATTTCACGCACATATATCTTGAAAGTGGAAGTGTGTTTTTTTTAATTTGTGGACCATTTCACGCACACGAATGGTGAATTGAAACTTATATGCTCACAATCATAATCAGTTGACGAAGCAAGAATGGATCTTTGAATTATATAACGAGTGTCGTGTAATGGTTTTCGAGAAAATATCAAGATTATTTTATTTTTGTAATCCAATTGACGACCACTAATACCAAGGAATGATCTAGATGTGATAAATCATCAATCAGTTAACGTCGTATATTCGGTCCATAGACAATGTTCCTAGATTTGTGGATAAAATTATGAGTCAACAATTTTAGAGTTCGCGAATTGTCGGCGCGGGAAAAATGCATCGGCGGCGCGCCGCCGATCTACCGTTCGGCGTCGGCGTACGTTAAAAATTACCGGGGGCGGCGGCGTGGCGCGGCGGCGCACAGGTCTAGACTTAGACGGTTTTTGACCAAGTTTTTTGAATGCAAAGAATTTCGAAGATTTTTGGAAAAGTGGAAGTGATTGCTTTTGGAACAGCATTAACGAGTAGATGCCAAATTATCAGGTCTGAGGCCATTTAGAAAACCAAGATGGCGACTTCCGGTTCAGTGGAATTCTCTGAAACCCCATCAATATGGCTATTTTTGGAACGGGATTGATGAGTGGACGTCAGATATCGATGTTTAAGGCCATTTTGAAAACCAGATGGCGACTTCCGGTTCAGTGGAATTCTCTGAAACCCCATCAATATGGCTATTTTTGGAACGGGATTGATGAGTGGACGTCAGATATCGATGTTTAAGGCCATTTGGAAAACGAAGATGGCGATCTCCGGTTCAGTGGAATTCTCTGAAATCCCATCAATATGGGTATTTTTGGAACGAAATTGATGAGTGAACGTCAGATATCGACGTTTAAGGCCATTTTGAAAACCAAGATGGCGATTTCCGGTCCAGTGGAAGTCTCTGAAACCCCATGAATATGGGTATTTTTGGAACGGGATTGATGAGTGGCCGTCAGATATCGAAGGCGACTTCCGGTTCAGTGGAATTCTCTATAACCCAATTAGCATGCATATTTTCAGAGCGGGCCTAATAGAGCGCATGATAGAGATCAGTGTCAGAGGCCATTTGGAAAACCAAGATGGCGACTTCAGGTTCATTGGAATTCTCTAAAATCGAATCAATATGGGTATTTTTGGAATGGAATTGACGAATAGACGCTAGATATCGATGTCTGGTGCCATATTGAAATTCAAGATGGCGACTTCCGGTTCTGTGGAATTCTCCAAAGCCCAATCAATATGAGTATTTTTGGAACGGGATTGACGAGTAGGTGCCAAATATCAATGTCTGAGACCATTTCGAAAATCAAGATGGCTACTTCGGTTTAGTAAAATTTTCAATTACCACAACAATGTGAGAATTTTTGTAATAGCGTTAATGAATAGATACCGGATGTCAATTCCGGAAGTCATGTTTTCATCTAAGATGGTGACTTCTATTTTAGTGCCAAGACGATGTTTTAAATATAAAGACACGCGGCGAGAAAAACAGTGAATTTGGCTGCACGGTTTTACAAATTATTTGTCTGCTAGTTTTGGCAACCAGGAATATTGTGTAAACAGCGAGTGACTTGTAGTTTTAATGAATGCTTGGCGAATTCCTTTTTTGAAATATTTCCCACAATACTCAATCATGTAACTTGGAAACGCATTGATTTACGTTACTGAGCCTGTCTACATGTTTTTCGTTGCACTAGAAAAAATGTATCGATGATGCAGGATGCAGACATGTATTTCTTTTCATTTCAATCTCGATACTCCCCACGCATTACTTCCTAAATCCGCCATATTTGTTTACATTGCTAGTTTGGAACCGTTGTTTTGGATTCGATTGGAACTTTTGGCTTCAGTCTTCGAGCATCTCTATAAGCATCATCTCTGCTTTAGTGTACATCTCATTCATCTTAAGAGTGCTTCTGGTGTAGTGGGCAAAAAAATCGACTTCTTTTTTATCCGCTTAATTGTTAGTATTGAGCCTCTAGAATCGTCTCCCGCAATCTCGGTGACCACGCTGAACTTCTTTTGTTTTAAACAGCCATGCATTCCTCGCGCGTATTTGCTGTGACACACGCAGATTTCAATCTATCGGCAACAATTTTCTTAAGACTGACAGCGATAAAAATACAGTGTGAACAATACACTTTAAACTACTTCCACCCAAATTTTTAAGAGAAAATACCAAATGGATTGTTTTCCACGTCATTTTTTCCGTGATGCAATTTGATATGGAGTATCATTTAATAGCGTTTTTTCGAAACCGCGTTTTTCAAATTGGTGAACACGATAACTCAAAAACTAATCAAAGAATTGACTTGATTTTTTTATGAAAATGCACAATATGTGTAGCCTGTCGGTGAACCACAGAAAACGGAATGAAAAAATTGTTCTCTCTATTATTTTGAAGAAAAGTGCACGAATTTTACAGAAAAATATGAGATTTTTCGGTTTACATGAAGCCATTTTCCTAAACTCGAACTTTTTTTTGGGTTCATCGAGTAACTACAAGTCTAAGCTTTACAAATTTTACTTAATTTCCTGTGTCAAACAATTTTATCAAGAGTCATCGTGTTAACCGCGGCGCTCCTCGACGTGGAAATGGTTGGACGTCTACTCTTGGAACGCTCGTATGTGTGGCTCTGCGTGGCTGCCGACCCTATTCTGCGCGGCGTGTAACGTGAGACGACTAATCTCACCTCACTCTACGTGACTTCACCCAATTCTGAAGAGTCACTTCGGGTGACGTGAGACTCCCATTTAACCGCAATGAGGAATCTCACCTCATCCGAGTCGACTCTCAGAATCGGGTGAGAAAAGTCACGTAAAGTGAGGTGAGTTTCGTCGTCTCACGTCACATGCCGCGCAGAATAAGGCCGTGCAAATATTTTTTTCGTACAGAATAAACGTACAAATTTAAAGCTTTACATTACATAAAAGATGCATTGTTCCCTTGCCTTCAAAATCGTAAAACAAAATAACTTTCGGTTTGAGCACTTTTCACCAGACGCCCCCCTTAATAATACAGCGAAGACCTGATTTTATTATTTCCCCCTGATTATGTCAGCTTTTTGATTCGACTTTGAGTCTCGCATGAAGATTCGCTCGATGAGCTCTAGCAGACGAACCAACTCAAATTCGAGTAAATCCATTCATGAGCACATTTTTCTTATCTTATAAATGCAAAATATACAAAAATAAATGTATCTTTTTGTTTTACGCTGGATATTTATACTAAATAATCAGAACCATCTTGGGTGTTACAATGACGCCAGACCTCTGGCAACTGCATATTTGTCAAACCAGTTCCAAAACACTCCATGTTGTGAGTTATACAGAATATCGCGAAGCCGATAGTCTCAATGTTGTATTTCAAAATGGCCTCAGACATTGATCTCTATCATGCACTCATTAGGCCCGTTCGGAAAATATGCATACTGATTGGGTTATTGAAAATTCTGTTAGACCGGAAGTCGTCATCTTGGTATTCCAAATGGCCTCAGGCATCGATATTTGGTGCCTACTCGTTAACACTGTACCGAAAACAACCATATTGTTAAAGTGCGGGACAAAAGGAAACCTCAAGATCCGACGTTTCCACTTTTCCAAAAACCTAAGGAATTGGAAAAAGCAAAAACCGTGCTACTTGCATAATCCGTGCAAAAAAAAACCTGTTCAAAAATCGTCTAAGTCTTTTGCCTTCAAAAGGACTTACAACATTTTTGATAAAACTCCGAAATCATCCCTTTTCCTAAAATCGTCTGTCTTTTGCATTGAATGTAACGCGGTTTTTTTGCACGATTTTCGGAATCACGCGGTTTTTTTTTGCACGGTTTTCTGAATTAACACGGTTTTTTTACACGGATTTCGCAATTAACGCGGTTTTTTTTACACGGATTTCGCAATTAACGCGGTTTTTTTTTACACGGATTTCGCAATTAACGCGGTTTTTTTTGCACGGTTTTTTTACACGGTACGTATCCCCCGTGTAAAAAAAAACCTTAGTGTACCATTCTCCTAGTTCAAGCGATCGACGGTTTTTAGAAATTTTAGAAAACTGGTGGGAGAATTTCGTTGACTTAAGTAAACCTAATGTAATTTCGGGCGATTTCAATATTGATTGGCTCAATGATCAAAATTCGAATCAGTTGAAGCAGTTGGCAGAGTTTTTCAATTTCAAGCAAACGGTTAGTGAGTTTACAAGAATTTCCAGACACAGTAGAACATTGATAGATCACGTGTATTCCAATTTTGATGGGGTTCATTCGTATGTAGAGGCCGATTGTAAAATTTCAGACCATGAGACAATTTCAATTTTACTGGATAATGAACCAAACCGTGAAGAGGATAAAGTTAAAATCAAGTGCTGGAAAAGATATTCGAAACAAGCTATGTCTCAACTGGTTTCGAGAAGCATGGATTTTATGGAATTGAATGGAAATTTGGATAACAAGGCAGCTGTTCTAACTAACGTGTTGAAAGAGTGTACAAATAGTTTAGTTTCTCAAAAGTTTGTTAATTCAAATATCTCGAACAGCTGGTACTCTTTAGATCTTTTGCGCCTTAAACGTAAAAGGGATAACAAGTACAAGAAATTTTGCAGAACTAATAGTGAACGTCTTTGGAATGGGTACACACACGCGCGAAATATTTATTCACGGGCCTTGAAGAAGACCAAATGTGAATATATTCAAAGGAAGATCGATCAACATCAAAACAACAGCAAAGAGTTATGGTAAATCCTAAAGAATTTAATTAAACTTAAACGTAGTTCCTCGCAGTCCATAACTTTTAACGGGATAGAAGAACAATCTGAACAAATAATAGCTGAAAAATTGAACAGTTATTTCGTTAACAGTGTCCAACTGATCAATCAAAGTATTGAGCTGGTCAGTGAACCTGTGGAAATAACACAGCCGATTAATATTAACTGTAGATTTGATGGATTTCACCCAATCACTTTTGAACAATTGAAAGATATTTATTTTTCTTTGAGAAAATCGGCTGGTATCGATAACGTCAATGCAAAAGTGATACAGGATTGCTTTCATGTCATCGGACACGATCTGCTGGACCTTGTAAATGAATCGCTACAAACTGGGCACGTGCCGACAGTTTGGAAGGAATCACTTGTGATGCCTATTCCCAAAGTTACTGGGACGGATAAAGCCGAAGAGTACCGCCCCATTAACATGTTGCACACATTAGAGAAAATTTTAGAACTTGTTGTTAAGGGCCAGCTGATGAGTTATTTGAATAATAATAATTTGCTAATTCCGGAGCAATCGGGATACCGAGAGGGACACTCTTGCGAAACCGCTTTGAATCTAGTGTTAGCAAAATGGAAAGAGAAAATCGAGGTTAAAGAGACTATTTTTGCTGTATTTTTGGATCTGAAACGCGCTTTTGAGACAATTTCGAGACCTTTACTTTTGAAAACTTTAGAGCGATTTGGTATCGGAGGGATAGCACATAAGTGGTTTGAAAACTATTTATGTGATAGAACTCAGAAAACTAGTTTTAACGATTTTGTATCTAGTCCTCTCGACAATCCTCTTGGAGTGCCGCAAGGTAGTGCCTTAGGTCCTATTTTATTTATTATGTATATAAATGACATTAGGCGAGTTTTACGATTTTGTGACTTAAATTTGTTTGCTGACGACACTGTTCTGTTCATTGCAGCTAAGGATATAGATGAAGCCGTGGCGCATTTGAACGAAGATTTGCATTCTCTTGCTCGTTGGTGAAAATTTAAACAATTAAAGTTAAATGTTGCTAAAACTAAATATATGATTATCTCTTCGGCTAATACTAGGCCTGACGTTAACGTTGAAATAAATGGTGAGACTATTGATCGCGTTAGTGAATTAAAATATCTTGGAATAATCATTGATGATAAGTTAACCTTTAAGTCTCACATCGACAATGTCATCAAAAAGATTGCTAAAAAGTATGGTATATTGTGTCGTCTTAAAAATGATTTAACAATTAGTAGTAAAATTTTATTATATAAATCTATTGTTTCACCACATATTGACTTCTGCCCGTCCATTTTGTTTCTTGCCAATCAAACACAAATATTGAGGTTACAGCGATTGCAAAATAGAATCATGCGATTAATTTTAAAATGTAACAGATACACTTCCTCTAGTTTCATGCTAAGCGCATTACAATGGCTCTCTGTGAAGCAAAGTATTTATTACTTAACAATGGTGTTCATTTTTAAAATTATTAATGGAATGCTGCCTCGATATTTGTGTTATCGAATTGAAAGAGGAAGTGATGTGCATAGGTACAACACTAGAAACGCGTCTGATGCAAGAACACCTAACTTTTTATTTAGTAGATCACAGAACTCCTTGTTGTATAAAGGAATAAGTTTTTTCAATTCGATGCCTAGACATATTAAACGTGCGGCAACATTAGCGGAGTTCAAAACACTATGTATTTCACACGTAAAATCTGCTTTGTCGACAGATTTTTTGAATTTTTATATTTTGGAGTTATTTGAATAACTATGTAATACCACGAAGATTGTATTTTTTGACATTAAAAATGTCTTACTCCACTATCAGGGGCTAGGTGTCATTCTAAAATCTAAACTATCTCCCATGTAACGAAACTATGTAAGGTTTGCACGCTTATAACTCCGATATTACTAGATGGATTTCAATCATTCATACACCAACCGATTCAGAAACACCTAACTTAAATATTGGTAATAATTTAATATCTCCCCAATAAAAGTAGACTTTTGGAAATTGGTAAAATTAAAAAGTTCACGAAAAACGGGAAAATTACCATTCGTGAGGCAGATTTCTCAGACACAGCCGTCAAAAGAGGGCAGGTTAGTTGCTCAATGAAACACGAAAAGTCATAAATAGAAGCAACGCATGTCCGTTTAAATCAGTTGTTGCTCTTATCCCACACGAGCAACATCGTCTCCGGGCGATGCAATAAGCGGTATCGATTTTCGGTAACGTTGGCATTCGCACACACTCGCACCTAAGTGACTAAACCATATACGGTTAGTTTATAAATAGAGGTGACGCGTACCCGTTTGAATCAGTTTTTGTTCTTATGTCGAACGGGTAAGATCATGGCTGCAGCGTCTGGGCACTACACTAAGCGGTAGACGCTATGCATTTTCGGCAGCGGTGGCCGTGTGCGGATTTTTCGGGTACCAGCACGGTGTCACAGAATGATTTGCAAAGTGGGAGGGTGGGGTGGTTTGGATTTAATTCAATACGGTGTGTGCTGCTTAAGAGTGTTGCGTTTGAAAAAATATATTTATTTTTATGCATGCGTGTGCGTTGTAACTTGTTAATCCATGTTTACGGCGCTTTGTAGCTGCGTAGGGTAAAGAGCCTATTGGTTTTCATGTTTCATATTTCGGTTATATGTTTTTGACATTGAAAATGTCTTACTGCACTATCTGGGGCAGGGTGTCATTCTAAAATCTAAAATCAAACGATGTCACGTTTTTGCGTCACTATTTTGAACGCTAATAACTTTCTTATTTATGAACGGATTTCCGTCTGGTTATCACCAAACAATTCGGAATTAACTGAAATTATGTTTTATTGCTATAGTGTTTTTGTATTTCAATAGCACGCTATTGAAAAACAAACAAAAATGAACAGATCTCGAAAACGTGAAAATTCCCATACATCAGTCAAACTATCCCCGGCAGCGCCGTCGATAGGGAGCAGCTTAGTGATTCAAATGAGCACGAAAAGTTATAAATAAATGTTCCGCGTGACTGTTTGAATCAGTTGTTGCTGTTTTGCCAGATAAGTAACATCGTGCCTATAGCGACTCGTACGACATATTGGAGCACCCAGCACACTACGCTTCTATGAATGACGTCATCCTCGACTATTTAAAGAATTTCATTCCTTGAGCGACTTCATTCTCCCTTCGAACGTCGGGCCGTAAAGAACAGCAGTAGCAGCCATGCATGTTGACAATGCGCTGCGATGAGTGCTGCATTTGATCACTGCTACCGCTGGGGGTGATCCGATGTAAATAGCGCGCGGATGGAAGAGTTGGCAAACCTCAGTTAAAGCTGAATAATTGTTCCATTCTGCATGTTATTATTGTTAAAAGTCCTTTTAAAGGCTATAACAATAAAGAACAAATTGGAATATTTCCAATCATTGACAGCGATAATCCAATTGCGCAGTTTATATTCGTTATTTGTAGCTTGCGCGAATATCGACAATCTGAAATTTGCAACAATCTGTCATTTGTTCCAATTAAATTTAAGCTACTTAAAGTACATTTCCAGGCTGAAATTGGTGAAAACCTGTGATTTATTAAATATAATCTTTCGGAAACATAATCCAAAATTCTGCAATGTTTCAGAAAATTGGAGGATGTGGCAACACTGCTAACTAGCGAAAGCCGTACTAAAAAGAATCCGCAAATATTTTTTTCGTTATTCTACATGAAGGCAGTCCTTCTATCAACAATGCGAAAGTGATAAAAGCCGATGTCACGTTTCAAACTATCAGTATTTCAAATTATCTGCTGAAGGGGAAGGATGTTTGTTTCTTTCCAATTTTAATTATTTATCCGATGTAAGTAGCGCGCGGCTGGAACAGACGGCAAACCGTAGTTGCGGCTGACTGATTGTTCCATTTCGCATGTTATTTTTGTAAATTAAAAGCCCTTTTCAGGGCTATAACCAACAAAGATGAACAAATTTGAAAAATTCCTGACAATGACTGCGATAACCTAATTTCGCCGTTTATATTCGTTACGTTTTGCTTGCGCGTACATTGACAACCTGAAATTTACAACAATCAGTGATTTGTTTAATATTATCCTTCCGAAACAATACAAAAATGTACAGTTATTTAAAAGCATACTGCAATGCTGAAATTGGCGAAAACCAAAGCAAATCCGAAGGTCTGCAATGTTATAGAAATTGGAGGATGTGAAAAATCCGCAAATATTTTTTCGTTATTCTGCATGAAGGAAGTCCTTCCATCATCAGTGCGAAAGTGATAAAAGCCGATGTCACGTTTCAAGCTATCAGTATTTCATATTAGATGCTGAAGAGAAAGTTTGTTTCTTATCATTTCGAAAGATTTATCTGATGTAAGTAGCGTGCGGTTAGAAAAGATTGCAAACCTTTTTTGCAGCTGACTAATTGTTCCATTCTGCATGTTATTTTTGTTAAACCAAATGCCCTTAGTTAGTTTAGTACTTTTCATTCCATAGCACGCGTGTTTGTGCATCCCACAAATAGGATTTTCAGGATTCCATCAATGGACCCCACATATAGAACATTTCAGAGTTAATGTTAATTAAACCACCGAATATATAAAGATGTATATGTTAAACTTTCTTCGTTTACGAATAATTTGATTTATGACCAGTTATTTTTCTATCGTGCTTGCAAACATTTATTTGATAGCAGGTATTTAAAGATAGATGTAAGGTTTTGTTTGTGAGCATCATTAATTTATGTTCACATTTCGGGGATTTGAACAATGAGAGTCGGGAATAGTTTCTCGTGAACAAATAGCTGCAAAGCATGGGTAGCAGCGTAGACTGCCGAAGCTCTCGGAAGTGATTTTGTGTTCCTCCCATAGTTTACGAAATTTTGCAGTGAAATATAGTGTATTTAATAGGAAATCAAAGTTAATCGCTCAGTAGGTCGTTTCTCCTGTTGTGTTATGTGTTGGTAGGCAAAAATATCGTTGGCATAGTGTAATTTGACATAGTGATTTTATCGTCACATCACAATTATTTTACTATGTATGTGCGCGACTCGAGCGAGCTACCAAAAAATGTTCCCACTTAGCATCGACAGCGCCATCTGAACTTGACTAGCTGATGCAACGATTTCACTGATTCCCAGTTAAACTCATTCCGGAACCGGTTCGGATATCTGAATGGAGTCAGTACCCGGTCAAAAAAAATGCGGACGAAGATCGTCAGGCGATTTAAATAGTTTGACGTTTGAGTCAACTCGCCTGTGCTAATTGCCCCTAGGAACAAATGCTATTTGCGAATGCGATTTAAAGGCAATTTCAATACATAGACGACAAATTTTCTGGCGGCTGCAATGGACTTGGTTGTTTTTGCATTTTTCAAACATGGCGGTTAGTGTTATCCACATTATTCATATTATTTATCTTATTAATTCAATAATTTTTTTATTGTTTTATTCATGTTATTTGTTTCATTTGTTTTAATCATTTTATTAAATTGTTAGTTTTTCCCAGTTCATATATTGTTTAGTTTCTTCATTTTATTAATTCGGTTTAGTCAGTTCTTTTAGTTATTGGATGACAGTTAGTTAGCTTGAAACAATTTAGTTTACTCTCTTAATTTCATAACTTTTTTAATATTGTCTGATTTTCATTTCAGCTAATTTGATTTGTTTTATTAATTTGATTTAGATGGATCATTCTATCTATTTTATAAATAACTTTTTTTTTGCTTCATAATTGTTTTGATTTTTGGTTTGTTTTGTTATTGTTTTTTAATTTATTCAATTTATTATACGTGTTATACGTGCAGGACTCGAGGCTGTGCTTGTCTCACATATAGTTGCTTGCCTGCTTTGCGTGCGTTTGGCAATTTAATGAATAATACAACAGTTATATGTATGAGAGGTGTCTCATCCCACTGATGGGTGGATTAAATCGGTTTTATGTATACATGTGTGTATATATGTGTATGTGTTTATGTGTATATGTACATATAAATGTTCAAAAAATGGTTGCATTATACACGGGATTGTTTTGTAGTGTACACATATAATCTATTAATATGAAAAACTGATACTTCTGGATAGAAGTCAGATCTTCCTCCAATTACAGCTCCTTGGAGATCTCCAATGGAACAACCTACACAAGTCCAACAGGCAGTGACACCAGACTAGGAGAAACAGAAGCGCCGAGGAAAACACGGAGTCTATCGGTTCTTTTTTATTATTTCCCCTTTTCTCTCTTAAATAAGCAGGAATTCAAGAAATGTGGATGAGAGTTAAAGGAGACATAAATGGGAGATAGGAATGAAGGTAGAAAACTAAAAAAATGGTAAGTTCTAGTACACACGTGTTATGTTATATATACAAATTGAGCCATTATAATAAATACGCGTCGATTTCCTGCTTAAATGGAATCGAAAGTTTTACTGTAATGTTACAATCCAATTGATACAAACATTACAGTAAGGCGGGGCTAGTTGATGAAACGATGACCTCGGAACATGTCTGGCACTGTACACGAAATGGGTCATCGGAAAGTCAATTGAGCTAACACCTTCCTAAATCCGTGAACCAAGTTATTTGCATAAATGTTTAAATACATGCAAACATCTTTTTTCTGTAAATCACTACCAGCTAGTGGGAGATAGGAAGGTTAACACACACATTTCGGGGATTTGAACAAAACTTTTTTAAAACTTGAATTTGTCAAACTACAGATTATCAATTTTAATTTAAAAATTCAACAATTATCTCTAGTGAAGAAAAGCATGCCTGTGAGTAGTTCTGAAACAGTCGATGACATTAAGATTTTAATTTGGCCACGGATAATATTGCTTGCTCATAAAACTGGCTGCATTTTCAATGTCATCGTGGTCGTGTCTTGTACACAACCCTTAAATTTTTTTCTCTTCTATTATTTGCATTTAGTCACACTAAGTTATTATATTCGCTGTGATGATGATGGATTTTTGTTAATTGTTTATTACAGTTTTTAAAAAATAATGAGATGTCTACAGAAGTCTGAGCCACGCGCGCGATAAGCAGATAGAGACTAACTTGAAATCGAACATGGTGACCAGTGCTAAGAGCTCATCGGGTTGAAGCTTTTAGAATTTTGTTGTGATCAGGGTCTGATTTGATGATGGAGTTGCTTTGCTGGCTTTGCTCGATAATAGAGTTAATCTCGGTTATTGCTGCCATAGCGGCAATAACGGAGTTGGTTCGTTGAGTGGGGGGCTTGGTGACTTCTTCTGATAAAACAAGATATCGGGTTCAATTCCTGATCAATCCAGGGTATTCCCGGAAAGGAATATCTCTGGATTGCCTTGGGTTAGTGGTACGCAACTTTCAATAAAGGGGCCAGATGTGGATGATATAACTCGATTAGACTCTGCACTGCCACTAGGCTCGTCACTTCTCACCTTAGCAGGTGGCAGTACCGATGTCTTGGTCAGGCGGGAGGAGTCTTACAGAGAATTATCAGAAATGGAAGCTATTGGGTTCAATTCCCGATTCTATCAAGTATCTTCCCGGAATGGAAATTTTCTTGATGGACCCTGGTTGTTGATGGAATATTCGAAATATATCTGGTTACGTTCTTTTGAAGGAAAGGCTATGTCTGTAAATTGAATCAGTCCGTTTTTTTGTTAACTGGTCTTGTCATGATTTAAAATATTAATTATCTTCTAGATAAATCGTTCAGCTCACACCTTCGTGGGGGTATGAGGTGGGACCATCATCATCAGCCCTTGGCTTATGCGGAAACACAATCAATTGTGTTTTGCCGCATTAGTGAAAATTTTCCATTTTTTCAGGTAATCATTAAAAATATTGAAGCTTCGTTGCAGTCGACTGCAGATAATACGAAGACTCCTACCAGTGGCTGAGATGCTAGTATCATCACAGAAAAGTGACTTTTTACAGCCTGTAGGTAGATTTGGAAGATCAGAGGTCAAAATATTGTATAGGATTGGTGCGACGCTAGATTTACAATTCTGATAAGAAACCTGTAGGGTACGGTCAGTAAGATAATTTATTATCTTTATTATGTAAATTGGAAAATTGAAATCCCACATTTTGGTAATTAATCATTTGTGCCAAAGACTGTCGAAAGCTTTTTCGGTGTCTAGAAGGGCAACTCCAGTGGAATAGCCCTCTGAGATATTTGCCTTTATCATGTTAGTTACTCTCACAAGTTGATGAGTAGTTAAATGTCCAATAAGAAATCCAAACCGCTCAGGAAGAGAAAAAAAGAATTCTCATTGATATGTGGCATCATTCTAGTTAGGATGATTTTTTCAAATAATTTACTAATAGAAGAGAGTAAGCTAATTGGTCGATAGCTAGATGCTCTGCTGGGTTTTTATCTGGCTTCAAAATATGAATAACCTTGGCATTTTTCCATCTTTCAGGGAAGTATGCTAATTCAAAACATTTGTTGAATATTTTGACCAAATATCTCATGGTGATTCCGGGAAGGTTTTTAAGAAGAATGTTGAAAATTTAATCATAACGTGGAGCTTTCATATTTTTTAACTTTTTCATGATGGATTTGATCTCATCATAGTTTGTTTCAACAATATCGTCTAGAGACAATACTTGATTTGAAACGTTTTCATATTTTTGTAAGACTTCGGTTTCAATAGGACTCACAACGTTGAGATTAAAATTATGGACGCTTTCAAACTACTTAGCAAGTTTTTGAGCTTTTTCTTCGTTTGTAAGAAGTATGTGGTCAGTATCCTTCAAAGCTGGAATTGGTTTCTGAGGTTTCTTAAGAATCTGAGAAAGTTTCCAGAAAGGTTTAGAATTTGGCTTGATTTGTTCAACCTATTTCGCGAAATTTTCATTTCTTAAGAGTGTGAATCTATGCTTAATTTCTTTTTGTAGATCATGATAGATACATTTCATAGCAGGATCACGAGAACGTTGATATTGACGTCTTCGAACATTCTTCAAGCGAATCAGAAGTTGAAGATCGTCGTCAATAATAGGAGTATTAATTTTTTTCTGTGTTGTTGGTACTGATAAATTTCTAGCATCAACTATAGAATTACTTAAATTTTGTAATGCCGTATCAATGTCAGCTTTATTTTGTAAATCAAGGACATGATTAAAATTATGCTTTATATAAGTTTCGTACCTTTCCCAATTCGCTTTGTGATAATTGAACACTGAGCTAATGGGATTGGAAACAGCTTTTTGAGAAAGTGAAAAAGTTACTGGAAGATGATCAGAATCAAAGTCAGCATGTGTAATCAATTCGTTACAAAGGTGACTTTGATCTGTCAAAACTAAATCAATTGTTGATGGATTCCTTACAGACGCATAGCACGTAAGACCATTCGGGAACAAAATTGAATAATAACCAGCAGAGCAAGCATTAAAAAGTAGTTTACCGTTGGAATTGCTTTGAGCATTATTCCAGGCTCACCGATTATGAAGAATTTCGATCGATTTCTTGTAAGTTTTCGTAAGTCTCCTTTCAAGAAATTAATTTGCTCGCCAGTGCACTGAAAAGGCAAATAGCCTGCAGCAATAAAAATGATACCAAGATCAGTTTCAACTACGATACCCAAACTCTCGAATACCTTGGTTTCAAGAGACGGCGTAACGGAATGTTTGATCCTTCGATTAACCGCTATTGCGATTCCTCCGCCGAATCCAAAAATTCGATCAAATCGATGAATAACAAAATTATAGTTACTCTTCAATTTAATATTTAGTTTAAAAAAAGTTTCGGTTTCAACGGCTATATGCACATTATGTATCCTCAAGAAGTTGAAAAATTCGCCTTCGCACGTTTTTAATGAACGAGCATTCGAATTTAATAAATTTAAATGATTATTTAAAGTCATTGTTAAACTTTTTCTCACCGGACAAGTATCTTTCGTATGCGATTTATCACCACAGATCATACATTTGGAATCCAAATGACATTTTTTTGTGCCGTGCCCAAAGCCTTGGCATCTACGACACGTCAGATTTTGAATTCTGCCCCCATGTCGTCTATAAGGTTCCCACTTTACTCGCACGTGGAACATAAAACGTGCTTTTTCAAATACTTTCAAATTATTAACCTCATTACGGTTAAAATGAATCCTGGATAATTCCAGAGCGTACTGGCGTGTGCTCGCCCTTCTCTTCATAAGAATAACTTGTGAAGGAGAAAATCCAAGTAAATTTTTCAATTCGTTGGATATTTCATCCAAACTTTGACCTTGTGGTAGCCCTTTCAAGACAGCCTTGAATGATCTAGCTGTCTTGAAGTCATATGAATAAAATTTATATAACTTCTCCGTAAGATACTGGAGTAGTCGTTTGTGGCCAATCAATTCTTCCGCTGTAACTCGACATTCTCCTCTTCGGCCAATCTGAAAAGAGACTTTCACGTCCGGAAGGAACATCACTGTTATAGGCGGAGGTGATTGCGTTTTCTTCTCATTGGCATTATGCACAATGCGAGGAAATTTAGAAATTTCATCAGCTTCACATTCGTATAAAACATCGAACGAGTTGATGCAGTCAATTGAATTTTCCGGTGGAGAAGATACGCTTTTCCGTTTAGCTTTATTTTTTGGCACACGGCCTTTCTGGGAGGACCCAGGCATGTTGGAAGAATTAAATATTTCTTTAGGCTGAATTGTTCTTGAAAAATGTTTTAGTCTTGAAAAAGACTGATTGAGTAGAAAAAGTAGGTAGTCTTGAAAAAGACTAATTGTCGAAAAAATAAAGGTAGTTTTGAGAAAGACTGATCGAGCGAAAATATAGGTAGCCTTGAGAAAGACTGTTGCTGTTGAAAAACTCTTGGTAAACCAGGAGCTATCAAGATTTGTGACCGGTTCGATCGAAGGTTCAAGCCGGTATGCCCCAGTCTCTAGTTGGGTGCGTTAACCACTCCGCCATCGAGGAACTGTGATGAGGTCATCACATATTCCCAATAGTATCGTGATCACCGCTGCAGCCTCCAATTTCTCGCAATTGACCTATCGACTTGGGGGTCGATGTTTCCAATAAAAAGGTGAATTTTCACCGTTTCTTCATTCTCACCGTTCCGGTCAGGGATAATCCATAAATGACGTAGCATTTTTTGAGTGATTTTTAACACCCCCTCCCCCATCGTAGCATTTCGTCACAAAATTCCATATACCCCCCTGATAATTACGTAGCTTGACGGTAACCCTCACCCCCCTCGTTGTCCCCGTAAAAAATTCAAAAAAAATCAAAAACGATGTTAGATGAAACGGGTAAGATTGTCGTGACAGCAGGTCAACCCCTATTCCCCTTTAAAAAAGCTACGTAGCATGACATGACCCCCTACCCCCCCTGTCGTCACACATCATCACAAAATACAAAACTCCCCCCTCCCCCATATAATGCTACGTCATTTATGGATGGTCCCTCATTCTTTTTCTGTCTGTTTTCCAGTGGACACGTTCACTTTTTTATATTTCCTCAAAAATAGACAACTCTACGTGGAAGTACGGAAATTTTATTAATTTGGCGAACAGCTTCGAAATAAAAGTCACACTTTGTATATATCAAGCGATTGAATTTGATTTCGGTTACGTTTTTAGGAAGAATAAGTTTTTATATTTTCTGAAAAAGAGACAAGAATACTTAGAAGCAGGGAAATTTCATTTAGATTGCAAATAACTTCGAATTCAAATCCTTTTTTGCCAAGCAGTTGTAATTGATGGCGGCAACAATTTCTCATAGAACAATATTTTCTCAAACATATTTTCTCAAAAAATAGACAAAAATACGCAGAATACTTCTACGTATTTTTGTCTATTTTCTGAGAAAATATAAGAATTTTTTCTTTCGGAAATTGTATGCTGAAATCAATTACGATTGATTGGTACATGAAAAATATAGGTCAACGCTTTGAATTCGAGCTATTTACCAACCAAATTAAATTTCTGTACCCATACAAATTTTCTGTCTATTTTTTGAGAAAACATAAAAAATGATCGTTCAGAAATTGTAACCAAAATCCAATTACAAAATCCAATTCTGAACTTCTTCGTATTGGCTGATTTTTTTCCTATTACACACTATTATTTTGTAACGTACATACAATATTACGTTTCTCCACGTTTGTACGAACATTTTGATATAATAATATCCATATGTAATACGCAGAACTATTGAGTAAACATGTTACATTTCAAACCGTAAAAGTAAACAATCACAAAATTTTAACCAACCTTGTGCCTAGGGTTGGGAGTACAGGTTTTACCATTACCGAAAACCGGTAAAACCGTCCAAATATCCTATACCGAAATACCGGTTTTATAAGAATGAAAAACCGGTATTTTCGGAAATTTGGTAGGAAGGACTATTTAACAAAATGGTTTTATTGTTGCACAGCTTTGAAACGCTTTAAAAAGCTTTTCACTTTCTAGTTTTTTCCAATTAGGTGTCATGCACAGTAAGTTTGCCTGTTTTAGGACTTTTTAATAATGATATAAGCAGGAGAATAGTGCGTTTGTAAGCAGCGATAACAACCCGGAAAAATCCCACATGTCAAATAAAACTTATCAAAATATGGAGGAACAAGAAAATCTGCAAGACAATATCAATACTCCATATTCCCATACTCCATTTTGTATTCAATTTATTCACACTACTGGCAAATCTATAACGCATAGACCTATCAAAGAACTCTGACAATAGATTTCATAAATTGAGTATGAGTGTTCGAATGACACTTTTGGATACCAGTGACAAATTTGACCTTGATCAACCTGACCTATAGCGTTTTCGTTTTCGATAGGCTGAAACCCGTTCCAATTTATGGTAAACATCACCTTCACGTCCGAGCATTTGGGTAACCAGAAAACAATAACTTCAGGTCTGATTTTCTATGTATTTGTTTTTAAAATCTCGGAACGCTCACTGCATCTAGCTAACCAATGTGCTTTTTGGACTAATAAGCGACGATACTTTGCATACTATGATACACAAACCAGATGCTGAATCACAGCCCATTTTTTATTTTGATTATAGAGGTTTTAATCTTAGGGTCATATGGCTCTCTTTTTGAGTTAGAAAAATTTCTAACCCTTTTTGCGGGATTGAGAATCGAACCCAGGTGAGCTGCGCATAAGGCAATCGATTTACCAACTACGCTATTCCCGCCCCTTAATGTGGACTTAAAAAAAGATCATAACACCATAAGAGTAATCAAATCAACATTCATGAAGCTTATTCGATATTGGAGTACTGTAAGAACCAATCATGTTCTCTGTTAAATGATCAAATGCCCAATTGGCTTTGTACGCTGAGCGATTATTTTGTTAACACAGTTTGTATTTTTTTAAATACCAGTTTTTACCGGTTTTACCGATTTTTTCATTTTCAATACCGAAAATACCGGTTTTTTAAAATCCTCCGGTTTTCCCAACCCTACTTGTGCCACGTGTATTGTGAAAATCATACCGCCTAAAACCTCAAAAAACTACAGTAATTTTAGAAAATCTACTATCTATTGCATACATTACAAATCTAGAAGCTCTAAGAATATCATTGGGGTAAGCCAAACTGAAATAGGTTGACAAACGGTAGAGATTCGATTATTTGAACTGAAAAGCTCATTTTGTCTGTACTGACTTTCAATTACTGTTTTTACAATGACTTCGGATAAACAAAATTGTTTTATGATTTTTTGATCAACGTTTTTGTAAAAGATATACCTATTCAATGCCAAAAAAATTGAAATCGGTGAACAAACAGCTAAGATATGGCCAGTCAAAGTAGCGTTCCCATTTTTTCTTCGCTGACTTTATTTTACTCTTTTCGCTATAACTTACTGTAGACAACCCTATTTTTCTACTTTTTCATTTCGATGTTTTTGCAAAAGACATTCCTTTTCCAGTGGTGAAGACAGATTTAAAATCGATTAGGTAACAGCTGAGATATGACCGGTCAAAGTAAGCGTTCCCATTTTTTGACCCCCTTGGTATTCCGAGTGTTGTAATTTTTCAGAAGGTTAAAGTCAAAACCTGACGCCACACTGTTGAAAACTCGCTGAGGTCCGGTAACAGCGCTCTGGCACCCATAGTTGGTTCTCCTGAACGGGACTCGCAGAAAAAAGTTATTGCGTAGAGCTCGAACGCGAGCTTAAAGATCCAGGCGTCCAAGGATTGTGGGACAATCCACCCTGGCAGGCAGTGAGTCCGTAACGAACAGGGATCGAGAGCAGTCTCTCCGGATGCCTAGAGTGTCGAGCTGTATTAACTTACAACGGTTTTCGTAGCTCGACAGCTCTAATCTGTTTTGCCAAGGATGATGTCGGAGCGCAAAGTGTATGAACCGGGTTTGGACGGCCGCGACTCTGTCAACGCCGTTCTGGTAGTAAGTTGGGGGGGGGGGGGGGGAGGGAGGTTGGCGGTACTATGTACAGTAGAATGGGACATGGTTATATAAAAAAAAAATAAAAATTTGCTCGGAGTTACTTTTTGGTTCCCTTTTAGCTCCCAGAACAACTGCAATTTTTTAGCTCGATCGGTGAAACTATATTTTTGCACCCAGGGTTTAAAGTTTACCTGGGATTTTGTATGGGGAAATCGTCTTTTGCAAAATAATTCTTCCAAGAGTCGCCCTTTACCTCCTAAAAATAAATAGATGTCTGTTTTTATAGTAAATTTGTCAAAGAAACAAAGTCAAGACAGCGAAACGATCTGATGCTTGTGGAAAAAGTTTTTAAAGAAAAACCGATTGATGTCCTGAAGATTGATGAAAATTTCAATTTTCATAGCATCACTGCTGCTGATGGTCGAATTATATACAAAAAATTTAACTTTCTCTTATTATGTACAAAAGAAGCCTCAATTTATCTGTCAAAACTCTTGCGAAGTGGCCAAACATAGACGGCGCCGGTGGTTGAGTGGTAAGCGTGACCGCCACTCATTCCAGTTGGCCTGGGTTCATTTCCAGCCGAGGTCGTTGAGATTTTTCTGAGGTGAAAAATCTGCGGTCACGTCTTCCTTCGGAAGGGATGTAAAGCCGTAGGTCCCCGGTCCATGAAATTGGTGGATCGATATCTAGTCCAGGTAGTGGAATCACCTCTCTGGCGTCGATAAAGAAGAAGTATATCCAACTTCTATACTCTACTAACAAAAATATCCTCCTCCCGTGATACTTGTGGAGAGCGCAGTAGTATATACGGCCTCTAGCAAAAGCAAGTATCAGACTAACAATTCCTTCCCTTTCCTTCCGCGATCTACGTTCGGGCCTGGCCGTCGCCGGTATTGATCAGAAACACTTTAGGATTACCAGGAGTTGCACATTGAAAGATGTTTCGCTAATCCCAAGCATAATTATCTACTGATTCCCTGTGCAACTTCAGCTAGTCCCGATCGATATCGAAGTAGCAGCCAGGGGTGGTCGCACAAGCTCAAGCTCAAAACGACGAAGCGATGATACTTTGCATACTATGATACACAAACCAGATGCTGAATCACAGCCCATTTTTTATTTTGATTATAGAGGTTTTAATCTTAGGGTCATATGGCTCTCTTTTTGAGTTAGAAAAATTTCTAACCCTTTTTGCGGGATTGAGAATCGAACCCAGGTAAGCTGCGCATAAGGCAATCGATTTACCAACTACGCTATTCCCGCCCCTTAATGTGGACTTAAAAAAGATCATAACACCATAAGAGTAATCAAATCAACATTCATGAAGCTTATTCGATATTGGAGTACTGTAAGAACCAATCATGTTCTCTGTTAAATGATCAAATGCCCAATTGGCCTTGTACGTTGAGCGATTATTTTGTTAACACAGTTTGTATTTTTTTAAATACCAGTTTTTACCGGTTTTACCGATTTTTTCATTTTCAATACCGAAAATACCGGTTTTTTAAAATCCTCCGGTTTTCCCAACCCTACTTGTGCCACGTGCATTGTGAAAATCATACCGCCTAAAACCTCAAAAAACTACAGTAATTTTAGAAAATCTACTATCTATTGCATACATTACAAATCTAGAAGCTCTAAGAATATCATTGGGGTAAGCCAAACTGAAATTGGTTGACAAACGGTAGAGATTCGATTATTTGAACTGAAAAGCTCATTTTGTCTGTACTGACTTTCAATTACTGTTTTTACAATGACTTCGGATAAACAAAATTGTTTTATGATTTTTTGATCAACGTTTTTGTAAAAGATATACCTATTCAATGCCAAAAAAATTGAAATCGGTGAACAAACAGCTAAGATATGGCCAGTCAAAGTAGCGTTCCCATTTTTTCTTCGCTGACTTTATTTTACTCTTTTCGCTATAACTTACGGTAGACAACCCTATTTTTCTACTTTTTCATTTCGATGTTTTTACAAAAGACATTCCTTTTCCAGTGGTGAAGACAGATTTAAAATCGATTAGGTAACAGCTGAGATATGCCCGGTCAAAGTAAGCGTTCTCATTTTTTTGACCCACTTGGTATTCCGAGTGTTGTAATTTTTCAGAAGGTTAAAGTCAAAACCTGACGCCACACTGTTGAAAACTCGCTGAGGTCCGGTAACAGCGCTCTGGCACCCATAGTTGATTCTCCTGAACGGGACTCGCAGAAAAAGGTTATTGCGTAGAGCTCGAACGCGAGCTTGAAGATCCAGGCGTCCAAGGATTGTGGGACAATCCACCCTGGCAGGCAGTGAGTCCGTAACGAACAGGGATCGAGAGCAGTCTCTCCGGATGCCTAGAGTGTCGAGCTGTATTAACTTACAACGGTTTTCGTAGCTCGACAGCTCTAATCTGTTTTGCCAAGGATGATGTCGGAGTGCAAAGTGTATGAACCGGGTTTGGACGGCCGCGGTTCTGTCAACGCCGTTCTGGTAGTAAGTTGGGGGGGAGGTTGGCGGTACTATGTACAGTAGAATGGGACATGGTTATATGAAAAAAAAAAAATAAAAGTTTGCTCGGAGTTACTTTTTGGTTCCCTTTTGGCTCCCAGAAAAACTGCAATTTTTTAGCTCGATCGGTGAAACTATATTTTTGCACTCAGGGTTTAAAGTTTACCTGGGATTTTGTATGGGGAAATCGTCTTTTGCAAAATAATTCTTCCAAGAGTCGCCCGTTACCTCCTAAAAATAAATAGAAGTCTGTTTTTATAGTAAATTTGTCAAAGAAACAAAGTCAAGACCGCGAAACGATCTGATGCTTGTGGAAAAAGTTTTTAAAGAAAAACCGATTGATGTCCTGAAGATTGATGAAAATTTCACTTTTCATAGCATCACTGCTGCTGATGGTCGAATTATATACAAAAAATTTAACTTTCTCTTATTATGTACAAAAGAAGCCTCAATTTATCTGTCAAAACTCTTGCGAAGTGGCCAAACATAGACGGCGCCGGTGGTTGAGTGGTAAGCGTGACCGCCACTCATTCCAGTTGGCCTGGGTTCAATTCCAGCCGAGGTCGTTGAGATTTTTCTGAGGTGAAAAAATCTGCGGTAACGTCTTCCTTCGGAAGGGAAGTAAAGCCGTTGGTCCCCGGTCTATGAAATTGGTGGATCGATATCTAGTCCAGGTAGTAGAATCGCCTCTCTGGCGTCGATAAAGAAGAAGTATATCCAACTTCTATACTCTACTAACAAAAATATCCTCCTCCCTTGATACTTGTGGAGAGCGCAGTACTATATACGGCCTCTAGCAAAAGCAAGTATCGGACTAACAATTCCTTCCCTTTCCTTCCGCGATCTACGTTCGGGCCTGGCCGTCGCCGGTATTGATCAGAAACACTTTAGGATTACCAGGAGTTGCACATTGAAAGATGTTTCGCTAATCCCAAGCATAATTATCTACTGATTCCCTGTGCAACTTCAGCTAGTCCCGATCGATAACGAAGAAGCAGCCAGGGGTGGTCGCACAAGCTCAAGCTCAAAACTCTTTTTTTTATTCAAATTGTTTATTTGATAAGGCACGTTGCGTTAGCTTAAAGGTGCCAATTTTGTTTTGTTTTACATTTTAAATTGCTTAAAACTAGAGGATTATATATTGTTTTTTTTTAAATGAATCTAATGCGATTTTATAGCTATCTTATATATCTACATAAGGGGATAATATTATTTTCGTAAGATTAGGGGGGTCATTTAGTTTTTGTGGCAATATGGTTTGACATTTTTATCAGTGAGATTATTGGAGCAAATAATGTTTAACTAAGGGGGACAATTTTTTACGACTATCTTAAAAGTAGGAATAACTAGAGGGCATGATTGAATTTTGTAAAGATTCGTAATTATAGCTATTTTTGTGGGGAGTAGAGTTGGGCATTTTCAACGAGATTCTATAATATAGTAGTTAAAACTAGAAGAGACAAGAAGAGCTAAATGCTTCGTGATGATATTGGGGGGGGTAGGGGTGTTACTTCTGGGTATAAAAGTCAGGGGAGGGAGGGTAGACAAAGATGGCAGGGAGAGAAAATTATTTCAGTTTCAGGCATCGTGAGATCAACGGATGGATTACAAACTCGGGTGGCCTTCATCAGGGGAATCATGTACTGGGACGCCGGGTGGTCCTCCTCAAGATGGTAGGGGTTTTTCCAGACGATTTCGTAGTACGGCTCAGATGTGGATCGGCTACATTTCGAGTTAAGCGTGTTATGTTCGTGCCGTAGGTCCCGTGTTTGTTGGCTCATTCGATACAGATGCTTTGATACAGATGGAAGAGGGTTCTGAGAATGATAAGGAAAATAAGAAGGGGCAGTTAGACTTGTATATTGATGGTTTTCACAAAGGTGTATATAAGGGACATATAGAGGACATCGCGGCTTGCCAGCACATCTCGAACCGGGACGTTGGTTGGTCTTCCTCGGGCCCGCAGGGTATCCATTAACCGAGACCTGGCGGAACTGTACTCGGTGCACGCCCAGACAATGTGCTCGATGTCGTGATAGCCGTCGCCACAAGCACAGATACCATTATCCTCGAGCCCAACACGCCGGAGATGTGCATCCAGCGTGTAATGGTTTGCCATGAGTCGCGACATCACACGAATGAAGTCACGACCCACATCCATCCCCTTGAACCAAGGATTCGTCGATACCTTAGGGGTTATCGAATGTAGCCACCTTCCCAGCTCCCCACTGCTCCACGAAGTTTGCCAACTTTCGAGGGTTCTCTGATGAGTAATACTGAAAAATTCGCTGAAGCAAATTGGTCTTTCGTAAACGTCTCCTTCTAAGGCACCCACCTTAGCTAAGGAGTCTGCCTTCTCATTGCCCGGAATGGAGCAATGAGAAGGGACCCATACCAAGGTAATCTGGAAAGAGTTGTCAGATAAAGCACTCAGTAGCTCCCGTATTTTCCCCAAAAAATACGAGGAGTGCTTTCCATGTTTCATCGAGCGAATAACGTCAATGGAACTGAGGCTATCCGAAACGAGGAAGTAATGGCCTGCGGGTAATGTTTCAATGACTCCAAGGGTATACTGAATGGCAGCTAGTTCTGCGGCGTAAACTGAAGCAGGGTCACTGAGTTTGTAGGAGGCGGTAAACTTTTGATTGAAAATACCGAAGCCAGTGGACCCTTCGAGGTTTGATCCGTCAGTATAAAACATCTTAGAACAGTCGACTTCTCGGAATTTATTATAAAAAATGTTTGGAACCACTTGTGGGCGTATGTGGTCCGGAATTCCACTAATCTCGTCTTTCATGGATGTGTCGAAGAAAACAGTAGATTCAGAAGTATTTATGAAATGCACACGGTTGGGATTGTAAGAAGAAGGGTTAATATTCTGCGCCATGTAGTCAAAGTACAGGAACATGAAACGGGTCTGAGAATTGAGCTCAACAAGCCTTTCGAAATTTTCAATCACCACCGGGTTCAAGATATCGCATCGAATGAGCAATCGATATGAGAGTTCCCAAAATCGATTTTTCAACGGGAGAACGCCCGACAGCACTTCGAGACTCATCGTATGGGTCGACTGCATGCACCCTAAGGCGATACGCAAACAACGATACTGAATTCTTTCGAGTTTGATGAAATGTATGTTCGCGGCGGAGCGAAAGCAGAAGCATCCGTATTCCATTACCGACAGTATCGTTGTTTGATACAACCTAATTAGGTCTCCTAGGTGGGCACCCCACCATGTTCCGGTTATTGTACGAAGAAAGTTGATCCTTTGCTGGCATTTCTGTTTCAGATACCGAATATGGCATCCCCAAGTACCTTTCGAGTCGAACCAGACCCCTAGATATTTTACTGTGAAGACCTGAGCGATAGTTTGACCCATTAATAGAAGCTGTAGTTGTGCTGGTTCACACTTCCTTGAAAATACAACTAGCTCAGTTTTCTCCGTGGAGAATTCGATACCCAGCTTAATAGCCCAAGCAGACAAATTGTCCAAGGTATTCTGTAATGGTCCTTGTAGATCGACAGCTTTGGGTCCCGTAACAGACACCACGCCATCATCTGCAAGTTGCCTTAACGTGCAGGAATTGTCAAGACATTCATCAATGTCTGTATCGATTTTGTTGGCTATTTTCGGCAAATTTGAGACTAAGAGAAACGAAAGCAATGAAATTGAAAGACGGATAGGTATTCTAGAGCGTATCAGTTATAAACTTAGAACGGAAAACTAGAAATAGGCAGGCTCATATGGGCATGATCGAAAGGAAATGTGAAGAATTCTTTGCCTTCTGCAGAGTAGGAGTTGGGCGTTTCACCCAAGTCTACCGCATGGTCTATGGTAGAACATAACTCATCATCATGTTTTACCGCCGACGCCGGCGTCGAGAATCAAACCAGCCAAAAAGCTGTACTCTTCCTCCGGAGGAAGTTCTTGGGTAGATTCGATGTTGTCGGATATCGCGGCAGCATAGCTCTTCCAATCGATATTTCGTGTGAGGTCATATGAAATATTGATTGATTTCAATGGCCTTGAACCGTTATTGATTGAGACCACAATCGGCAGATGGTCGCTGCCGTGGGGATCAGGAATTACCTTCCACGTGCAATTTAACCGCAGCGATGTTGAGCAAAGGGACAAGTCTAAGGCGCTCGGGCGCGCTGGAGGAGCAGGAATCCGTATCATTTCACCCGCGTTTAAAATTGTCAAATTGAAGTTATCGCAAAGATCCTGAATTAAGGAAGACCGGTTATCATCATAGAGGCAACCCCATGCTGCACCGTGAGAGTTAAAGTCTCCTAAAACTAGTCGCGGTGCTGGCAGGGATTCTAAGATGTCTTGTAGCCGTCGGTGCCCAACCGCGGTGTTGGGGGGAATATATATGGAAGCTATGCAAAGGCTTTTGCATTTGGTTGTTACTTGACAAGCGACAACTTCAATACCTGTTATCGAGGGAAGGTTAATTCTGTAGAAGGAATAGCACTTTTTGATCCCCAAAAGCACTCCTCCATAGGGGGTGTCTCGATCCAGGCGAATAATATTAAAGTCGTGGAAGTTGAGATCTATGTCGGAAGTTAACCAAGTTTCACATAATGCAAATGCATCGCAACTCAAATTATTTATTAAAATTTTGAAGGAATCGATTTTCGGGATGATACTTCTGATCAAATCCGTGACCTCGTTCGTGAGTTAGCCATCGAAGGATACAATCGCTGAGAGGAGGGGCAATTTAGCAGTCAACTGCTTCAAAAATGTTCTCATTGTAGGGAGAAAAGCTAACATAAGACTTTTAATAGGATCAGTAATATTGAAAGTTTTTATTATCCAGTCCACTATGTCCGAGAGTTTTATAATTCCAGTGCTGTGATTACTCTCGAACTGAAACAAAGGAACACTTGGGATTTTTGATGTTCCTGGAAGTGCTGGGAACTCCTTCTCTGAGCTTAATCCTCCGAGACTAGGAGCTGATTGCTTCGGTTTGGTTGCAACACTTCCAATAGATGTCACTTTCGGAGCCCCGTCAAGGGACACCTTCTGGCCTTTACAAGGACCTTTAGGAGAGGAAATGTTCCTCCTCTTCCTATAACTTCTAGGCACCCTAGTAGATGTTCCCTCTTGTGGGTTACCAGCCTCGCCCTCGTCAGGAGGCAAGTGAGTATAGATGTTTGCTGAGGATGGTGGCGTAGCATTCTTTAACATTTCTGCGAAAGAATGTTTGGATCGTCCCGCAAGGGAACGTTTCAGTTTATCCCCGCGTAGTTTGTACGCGGGACATGCCGAGATATCATGCAGACTCTCCGCACAGTAAGGACACTTTTCGGCTTGCTTACTGCACGAATCATTTAGATGATTCTCCCCGCATTTTCCACAGCGGGCCTTATTGCTACAATGGGTGTCTGTGTGACCCAGTTGTTTACACTTTGTGCAATTCATGACCCGCGGCACAAACAGACGCACAGGGAGACGAACCCTGTGCAAGAGGACGAAATTTGGCAAAGCGGTACCAGCGAAGGTCACCCGATAAGAGTTTGATTGGGGGTACGTTTTTGAACCATCCCCCGCAACTACTACTGAGTGCAAACGTTTGCACTCAAGTATTTTCTGAAGTATGCGGTCTCTGAAACGGCCAACCCCGTACTTCAGCAGATCCTCAGCAGCAACTTTCATCGGTTACGACGCCTTCGGATTGTACTTTTACAGCTGGAATATACACGTTATAATCCCGCGTAAAGTGCTCACAGCAAGCAACATCGTTTGCCTGCTTTGAGTTGGCTAGCAACACCCTTACCTTGTCCGAGCGGACCTTTGAAATTTCGGTCACAGCCGAGAACCGTTCCGTCAGGTCTCTAGAAATCTGAAGAAGATTCAGTGATTTAGTCTTGGGCCGAAAGAAAACCACAAATGGACCAGTTGAGAGTTCTGGATAGCATTTGGGTCGGGGGGGGGGGGGGGGGGGAGCCTTAGAAGTTGAACCCGATTCAACTTCCATTTGACCATCCGGAGAGGGAACCATAGAAAACGTCAATGCACGGGGTCAGCGCACACGCAGACGGAAGAAAGCAATAAATGTGTTACAAAAGACAAAAACCATTTAGCTTTAAACTGGTGTCCAACGACGAACCGATCCAGCTTATACAGCTGGCTATTGTTTAATCCTCACACGCGAACAAAAGACTGAGGACCGAACCGAACTGGCAAAATAACCTTGAATGCGGATTAACACTATTCTTTATCGCCTCACACAGCACTACGGACTAGAAAAAACAACCTCTGTCTCGATGAAGAGCTCGAAAACGAATGAGCTCAAAACTCTTGCGAAGTAGCCAAACAGTATAGATAAATGATTTAGACACATTAAGAGAAAATTAAAACAAAATTGCATATAATTGGACAACCAAAAGCAGTGGTGCTAGAAAAAATGAATATATTTTATCAATCGTCAGAGCATCAATCGGTTTCTGCTTAATAACTTTTTTTCTCAAGCGTCAGATCGTTTCGTGGTTTTCGAGACTTTCTTTCTTTGTTAAATTTCTTATAAAAGTCATAGGGTGACGAGCCCATTTTCGCCATGTTTCTATTATCACGCTACCCATTCGAAACCGTTGATTAGAGCAGTATCTGCCATCTTTGTTCAACGCATTGAGTCAAATGGTAGCGCAACAATAGGGGCACTCGATTCGAGTTTTCGTTGCGCTCAAACACGAGAATTTCACTGTTTTCAGAGCATTTGTGTAATTATCTTGGTTCTTAACAACGAAGTGAAGATACATATATTGTAGAAAAATACTTCCAAAACTTGTTTGTTTAATGGTATGACATTTACATTTCAAATGTGACACTTCGGTTTCTGTGCACCATTCTAACCAACTTCACGCAATTTCTAACCCATCCTAGGTGGCCATTTTTTTAAGCCAACATCTTCCTTTGTTAAAATTAAAATAACCCGATGTAAGAGCATGGGAGGCATGACCAAAGAAGCGGCTGGGACCACCATATGTTAAATACTGCCAACGTTTGTACATCAACATAGGGATGCCACCCTCCTGGTTAGGCATGATCGACTTCACGCGAAATTTTAATTTTGTAATTTGTTTCTCGCATCAATAAAAACATTACATGCGCAACGGTGCCGGTGGTTGAGTGGTAAGGGACCATTCATAAATTACGTAACGCAAAAATCGCCCAAAATTGACTCCCCCCTCCCCCTATGTAACAAATTGTCACAAATTTTTCCATCCCCCCCTCCACTGTTACGTAACAAATTCCAAGAAAAACATTTTTTTCTTCGATGAAAACATGTTACGTAACGATCTAGTTAACACCCCCTCCCCCCTATGTCACAACTTGTCACAACTAGTCGTACCCCCTCCCCCCTAAAAGCGTTACGTAATTTATGAATGGTCCCTAAGCGTGACAGTTGGCCTGGGTTCAATTCCAGCCGAGGTCGTTGAGATTTTTCTAAGGTGAAAAAATCTGTGGTCACGACTTCCTTCGGAAGGGAAGTAAAGCCGTTGGTCCCCGGTCCTTGAGTTGATGGATTGATATCTAGCCCAGATAGTAGAATCACCTCTCTGGCGTCGGTAAAGAAGAAATAGAATCCAGCTTCTATGCTTACTAACAAATATCCTCCTTCCGTGATACTTGTGGATTGCGCAGTAGCACATACGGCCTCTAGAAAAAAGCAAGTATCGAACTAACCTTCCGCGATCTACGTTCGGGCCTGGCCGGCGCTGGTATTGATTAATAAACATTTTAGGATTACCAGGAGTTTCACATTGAAAGATTTTCGCTACTCCCAAGCCAAATTATATATTTATTCCCTGTGCAACTTCAGCTAGTCCAGATCGATAACGGAGTAGCAGCCAGGGGTGGTCGCACAAGCTCAAGCCCAATAAAAACATTATATACGCAATTGCATATTAATTTTAAAGGTTTAAAAAAAATATGAAGAAAAAAGCGAAAAAATGCAAAATTTCATTGAAATTGCCTTTGGTTCACTTCAATTCATTTTCGGGATCAATAATTTTTCTTGGATCGGTGTTACAGTAAAATGTGTAATTTAAATATTAAAAGGGAGTAATAAGAGATTAGTGTGTACTGCAAGAGGTGGGCATTTGACAGCCCGCTTGAAAGCAAAAGATCGCAGCATAATTTGCTTGAAAACAAATCCCCGGAAGAACGGGCGACAAAATAGAAATAAATAGCCCGATAAAAGGGTTGACCGAGTACGGTCGGTAGCAGCTTCTTCTCCCGCTGCGGGACTAGAAAGAAAAAAAAAAAGAGCCAAAAGAAAAAAAGGAAGGTGTAAAAAGGTGTCGACTCATTTGTTCGTTGCGCGCGTGTAGAAAAGTAAAGAAAAACGCGGGGAAAGTAATATAAAATCATTCGTGGCGGTTTTTGTCTTGGCGAGTAGAGTTGAGTTGAGACACGAGGAGAACGCTCCAACCAGGGAAAGTGTCTGGCGATTTACTACCCAACGAAGGCCAGGCCGGTTGCTGCAATTGTACGGATTTCTGCTCGAAAAGATTCGATAGACGGAAGATGGAAATTCCTAAATCTGTGCCCAATATCCAGAAACGATCATCTAGTGTTCCGTAACCACGGCCATCGTCGACTGTAAGGGTGAGTTGGACCCTGTTCGGTTGGAACGGTGTTGGAACGGTGTGAGGTTAGGCATCGAACAGCAAACGAAACAACGTGATTTCCACTGGCAAGCGCTAGATGTGAGACGGTTCACCACAGAGGCACATCAATGGGAAAACTTTACTTTCCTCTACATCGGATTCGTCGTTCAAGTTTGCCACCTCAGCACCACTAGATCCGTCTTGATCTGTTTTAGCAGTTGGTTTTGCTTCATTCCTAAAAACTTCACGGCCCTGCGGGGTCACGTCCAAATGCGAGAAGACCATGATTACTGAGGAGAATGTCGGATGGTAGGAATCTCGACGGAAATCTAAAGGGACACTACTGTCGATCTCACCTCACCTTAGTAGCCTTATCACTAAATACATGATTAGGTATTATTATTTATTCATATTAGTTTGGGGTTAAAAACCAATTTTGTTACAATGTATCACAATTTTGTTACAATGGCGCCCAACATAAAATCCCACATGTTTATTTGAGCCAATTGGTAGATTAGTGTAACATTAAAGATTTGTGGTAGCAATTAAGTTTATTTGGATTGTGATCCATTAAGAAACTTTTAGGATAGACTTCGCCCATCTAAATGACGAAGAGATCAACTACGAGTTGGCCTTACGTCACATGGTTAATCTAGGTTCCATGACTCATAGAGTCAAAGTTCAAAAGTTGAGGGCGGTTTTTCAAGACGACCGGACCCGAAACATTTTTCACAACAGTTCGGATCACGTTATGAGTCTAACTGTGAATATAGAATCTTGTCAGATAGCGATTTATGAGCTACAGAACGCTATCGGACCTGCTCTTCAGAGCACCGACAAGCAAAATTTAGGTCAATTACGGTCGCGACTCGTACATTATAGGAACAGGTTGGCATGTCTCAAGCCGCCGAGTTTCCTAGCAGACGCGCTTGTCAGAGTGTTATTCAGTGTCGTGAACAGTGCTCCAGTGAGTGTGGGAATTTATGGAAGTGCAGGAGGGGCGGTGCCAAAATCCAATCGGCAGCTGCTAGCGGACGAGAACGATCCAACGCGAGATGATGACAGCACCAGGGCGACTGGACATGACGCGTCGAGAGAACATAGCAGAAGAAGCAGTCAACATACAACGCTTCCGGCATCCAGTTCATTACTATCAGCGAGCCGAAGGCAAGATGTTCTCGAATTGAACTTCTCCGGCAGACGTTTCAATAGTGATCACGGACGGATTACGACAGAGTCACATTACACGCTACCACCACTGGACATTCCACCGATTCCCAGGAGTTTTCAGAATCACGAGCGGTGGGACAATTCGCGCTTAGAGGATCAGCAAGAAGAGGAGAGAGCTTGCTGGAATTTGATCGATAATCAACGCAGATCGGGACGAAACGACCGAGCAGGAACAGCCAGCGGCGCGAGAGGAAACAGGAACGTATGGGAAGAGTACTACCAGCTGCGCGATGGTTTACTGCATCATCTACTGCGCCGAGACACCAGACCGGCGAGCGATCGGGCGACGACAGGCTCATAACGAAAGCAGTACACAACTGGCCATTCAAGTTTCGGGGAGAGAAGTACACAACGTCGCTAAATATATTCTTGGACCGAGTTGAAACATTCGCTAGATCGGAAGGAATGAACGATGACACCTTATTGGCATCGATCAAACATCTGTTACAGGAAGATGCTTTGGATTGGTACGCACGAGCCATGGCGCAGAACACATTACTTTTCTGGGAGGCGTTCAAACGGGAGATCCGGAAGGAATTCCTACCCAGCGGATATGCACAGATTTTGCGCCTTGAGGCTTGCTTCCCATTCCAAGGACCCAACGAGGCATTTTCGAAATATTATCGGGACATCGCAGCATTATTTCGGTTCGTTACGCCACCGATATGCGAGGAAGAGAAGTTTTTCATCGTAAAGAAAAACATAAACGCCGATTATACACTATACATGAAATGGTGGAGATCTGTACCAGCTACGACGAAACGAGGATGCTTCTGAACAGACAACGCAGGGTTCCAATTCCGCACAGTACGCTTTTAGAGCCTAGCTTCGCAACGCCCACTGTTGTACCAAGACCAGCACCGGCATTGCAGCATCAACCACGGTTCGGTAGGGTACACACAGTAGAGCTGGAAGAGAATTCGGTAGGCGGATTGGTCGACGGGCAAAGTTCATCGCTCGATGAAGACGGAGCACATTCGCAACATGATGAGGAATACTGGCAGCTGAAAATAGACCAGCTTTTTGAGCAAGTCAGCGCGCTGAAGATACAGTTGACCACGAGGAACACTAGGCCAACAGTTACGTCAGTACAAAATTTGGAGAAGGCGAACGTCGCACAGCAGCACAGACAATACGCGCCACAACCACTCACGCCGCAGACACAGCGTCAGTACAGCAATCAGGTACAGAGACAGCAGCCTCTACCCGCGCAGCACCACTCTCGGGAGTCGCAAGCTCCCCACAACTCAGCACGAGGCGAGCAAGACAGAGCGGTGGAACACAGACTAGAACCGATAGACCAGAGACGGACGGGGATGATCTGCTGGAACTGCGATGAGGAAGGACATCGTTTCATGGACTGTGCAAAACCACAGGCAATTCTTTTCTGCTGTCGTTGTGGACGAAAGGGATACTCTCTACGCAGCTGCATCACGTGTCTGACAGATGCGGGAAACGCCACCGCGGGGAATCTGCAATAGAATGTAAGGAATCTCCGCAACCAATAGAAAACCCCTCCGATACCGCCGAACTAGGATTACTAAATACAATCATCATTAATCCCGGACAATCGCCCACATGCAATCATTAGCGTACTGGGAAAAGAAATGGCAGCGCTGCTAGATAGCGGGGCGAATTGCTCACTGCTAGGTGGAAACAACGTAAAGATCGTCGAACAGCTAAGTCTGTGCAAAGGAAACGTGATTGGAGGCATCAAAACAGCGGACGGCAATAACCGGAACGAGACCACCCCAATGCTGCTGGTTCCGACAATTCCGGATTGCCTGATCCTGGGCATGAACTTTTGGGACAAGTTCGGAGTCAAAGCAACATGCTGCAGTCTGGAAACGGAGCTGGAGGAGACGGAGCTGAACGAGGATGAGCCAATGAAAGTCCTGAGCGCAGAACAACACAGACAACTTAAAGAAACGCTTGCAAAGTTCCCAACAGTGGAAGGAAGACTGGGCAGGATAACATTATATGAGCACCGGATAGACGTGAGAGACGCACCACCACGCAAGCAGCGACACTATCCACCGACACACACCGCGAGATCGATATGGATGGATGGATGTTATAGAAGCTCTATTTTCTCCGTGGAACAACCCACTGGTAACGTTTAAGAAGAAAACTGGGAAATACCGGGTCTGCCTGGACGCCCGCCACTTAAACTCGGCGATGGTGAACGAAGGATACCCTATTCCGCAAATCTCGTCGAACATCAACAATCTCGGCGGCTGTGAGTACATTTCGTCGATCGATCTCAAGGATGCGTTCTGGCAGTTACCGTCGCAGGAGGCATCTAGGCCGTTTGCAGCATTTACGGTTCCATCCCGACGACACATCCAGTTCAAGGTAGTTCCCTTCGGACTTTGTACAGCGAGTCAAGCTCTCGCGTGACTAATGACGCACTTGTTCGCAGACATACGGAACCCTACATCTTTCACTACCTGGACGACAATTTTTTTTATAAGTTGTAGAGCCTTGATTCCACTGCGACCATTTAAAGGAATATTGTGGTAACAATAATAATAATCTGTTCCAAAACGTTCGATGAACACATCAGGCTATTGGAAGAAGTAGCGAGGCGGCTATGAAGAGCAAACTTGACGATATCGCCAGGGAAATTCAAGTTCTATCGTCGAGAAATCAAATACCTGGGGTACATTTTGAATGAGAGCTGATGTAAAGTTGATGAAGAAAAGATCAAGCGCATCGTGAAATTCCGAGCTCCAACGAACCGGAAGGAGGTGCAACGATTTCTCGGCATGTGCAATTGGTACCGACGCTTTATAGCAGATTTCTCTCGACTGGTAGTACCAATAACGAAACTGACGAAGACAAAAGACAAGTTTTGATAGAGTACGCAAGCAGATGAAGCATTCCTAAAGCTCAAAAACTTTGACGTTGGTATCAGCCCCGGTGTTGGCAATGCCTGACTATACAATGCCATTTGCAATTAGCTGCGATGCCAGCGATTTAGTCCCCGGAGACTCCTTAAAGGAGTATGGCTCGGCAATGGCTCGATTCATGAGAAATTTTTCTGTAACGGCAATGTTGTGTTACAGTAACATGTGTAATTTAAATGTTAAAAGGGAGGAATAAGAGATTAGTGTGTACTGCAAGAGGTGAGCATTTGACAGCCCGCTTGAAAGCAAAAGATCGCAGCACAATTTGCTTGAAGCTAAATCCCCGGAAGAACGGGCGGCAAAATAAAAAACCTCACCTCACCTTAGTAGCCTTATCATTATTTATTCATATTAGTTTTGGATTAAAAGCCAATTTTGTTACACTTATGTTACATCGGCTTCAAATTTTACAGGTGTTTTTTTAGGTTCAAAGGAAACTTTTAACGTTAACGAAAGAATACACGCATCTTCCAAAAACTACGATATGGAGAAGTTCGTTCAAATAACTCACCTTCTGTTTGACCTTGTTTCAAAATCCAACGTACTACTTTTGGAATTGCTTTTTTATTGGTCAGTGTGGAGTTAGAACCATTGAGAAGATCTACCAACAAGTTGGTGCTGATTAGTTCTTTAATCTGTTGAAACAAAAAAAATGTGATGAGTTAGTACCATGAGTATAAACCACTTAAAACATATGCACATTTAAAAAAATAACTTGAATGTTTTTTATTTAAATTTTCCGTGAAAACTAAATAATTAATTAAGTAGCGGATCTCGCCTATGTACTTTTTTTCTAATACATTAATTCGTTAAACGCACCGGGTCACAGTGTCGCCTAGCCGGACAAAACCTCAAAATTTTATCTTAGATTTTTCGTGATTTAACATTTTTCTCTGTTTCTTAACAGGTTGAATAGAGTCTTCTCAAAATATTAAGTCCCGAAGACGAGAGTTCAATTTTTTGCAGAACTTCAAAGGTGAAATAGATGATGAATTCTGAGGAAAACTCTTTTAAAACCTAAGTTATTCAAATGAATATATCTTTTTAGTTAAGATTCCGATTGGGGTCAAACTAATTTCATTTGAAAGATTATTCGCTGGACTTATAGCTGCCATTCGATTTAGTCGATACAAGCCTTTCTTCTAGCTCAGACATGAAAAACAAATAATAAATCAAGCAATAGTTTAAAGTTATAATATTCAAAGTGGTTGTACTTTTTTTTGAAACGGTTCGGAAAGATCGCTTGTTGTTCATTATACTTAAAAATTAGTGTACTTTCCGAAAATGAATATCTTGTTTTGCCCCTTTCTGCCCCGAGGTATGAAAAAAGGTGATTTTTCATGATACGTCTGAAGGAGACGCATGGTAGTCTTTGACTACTCAGGGTGCGCAATATAATTTATAGATGTGTCTTATCATTATCAACAATTGAAAAAATGTGCATTCTGCTAAAAAATTTACCGCACCTAATTTTTTGAAAATGAATTTTCGGAAATAGTGCACTTTATATTCGTAAATGTTGAATTTTCGAACCACCCTAAGTGCCAAAATTTTGAGGAATTAAGAAAAAACAAAAAAATAAACATGAAATATGAATTCAGCGTCACAAAATTACCCTAATGTTAAATTTTCATCAAATTCGGGCCACTTTTGAGGTTTTGTCCGACTTTTGTATGGAAGGTGATCACTGTGCGGGTGTACACCATATGGCATAATGGTCGTTTGGCATAACGGGTTTGGCATAATTAATTCATGCTCAAAGATTGTGCTTCAGTCTACGTCGCAAAATTGGCTACCATACAGTATACTCTTAGGATCATCAAAACTTTGCCTCATGTCTTTTTTTAGCGGGCTGATAGGACTGCAGCTTATAGCTTAAGGGAACTCGGCAACAGGCTACCAAGTAAACACCGGTCATCGGGAGTAGGACTAAATTTTGCGCCTGCTTGTCTCGAAGTGTGTAGCGTTATGTCCTCACTTTTGTCCAGTCCAAGGCATCCTGTTCCTAACAACGCGTATTGTCACAGTTATGCGATTAAGACTGACTAAATTAAATTGATTTCGCTTCTATCTTCTTCCTGATGTCCTCTTGGGTCTAGGGTTGGGAGTACCGGTTTTACCGTTACCGAAAACCGGTAAAACCGTCCAAATATCCTATACCGAAATACCGGTTTTATAAGAATGAAAAACCGGTATTTTCGGTAATTTGGTAGGAAGGACTATTTAACAAAATGGTTTTATTGTTGCACAGCTTTGAAACGCTTTAAAAAGCTTTTCACTTTCTAGTTTTTTTTTTCAAATTAGGTGCCATGCACAGTAAGTTTGCCTGTTTTAGAACTTTTTAATAATGATATAAGCAGGAGAATAGTGCGTATGTAAGCAGCGATAACAACCCGGAAAAATCCCACATGTCAAATAAAACTTATCAAAATATGGAGGAACAAGAAAATCTGCAAGACAAAATCAATCAACTCCATATTCCCATACTCCATTTTGTATTCAATTTATTCAGACTACTGGCAAATCTATAACGCATAGACCTATCATAGAACTCTGACAATAGATTTTGCAGTTCTCATCAGCAATACTGCCTCAGGGTACGTTGAAATGAAATTAAAAGAAGATTGTTACAAAGCACTGGTTTTCAAGACAATGCGGAATTTATGCTCAAGCGGTTTCATAAATTGAGTATGAGTGTTCGAATGACACTTTTGAATACCAGTGACAAATTTGACCGTGATCAACCTGACCTATAGCGTTTTCGATAGGCTGAAACCCGTTCCAATTTATGGTAAACATCACCCTCACGTCCGAGCATTTGGGTAATCAGAAAACAATAACTTCAGGTCTGATTTTCTATGTATTTGTTTTAAAAATCTCGGAACGCTTACTGCATCTAGCTAACCAATGTGCTTTTTGGACTAATAAGCGACGATACTTTGCATACTACGATACACAAACCAGATGCTTAATCACAGCCCATTTTTTATTTTGATTATAGAGGTTTTAATCTTAGGGTCATATGGCTCTCTTTTTGAGTTAGAAAAATTTCTAACCCTTTTTGCGGGATTGAGAATCGAACCCAGGTGAGCTGCGCATAAGGCAATCGATTTACCAACTACGCTATTCCCGCCCCTTAATGTGGACTTAAAAAAAGATCATAATACCATAAGAGTAATCAAATCAACATTCATAAAGCTTATTCGATATTGGAGTACTGTAAGAACCAATCATGTTCTCTGTTAAATGATCAAATGCCCAGTTGGCTTTGTACGTTGAGCGATTATTTTGTTAACACAGTTTGTATTTTTTTTTTTAAATACCAGTTTTTACTGGTTTTGCCGGTTTTTTTTTCATTTTCAATACCGAAAATACCGGTTTTTTAAAATCCTGCGGTTTTCCCAACCCTACTTGGGTCCCCTAGGTCTGAAGCGGATCTATCGACTATCAAGTAAATCACAGAGCACTGTCAACCGTAATGTCCACGAATACTAAATTCACTCCAGCTGTTCTACCAGTTATTCTTTCTGTTAAAGTGTTTATTAATGATTGTTTAAATGGTTGTTGCATCAGATAAAATTACCATGTTGTAACATCACTCTGCTTGTTTAATATAGTGGAAGAACGACTGTGCTGTTTCATCTCTACCTTATAACAGAATTCGACATTCCCTGTTCTAGTCAATATACGTATTCATTCGTCACACGAAGAAACCGCCCATTCATCCATGCAGATTTTCATTCGTCTCCGATTACTACACGAAGCGAACGTACAGCAACGAATCAAACGCATCAAAGTATGCCCTGGCACAATGTAAGCGATGATATATTGTTGTTTAATATGCTTTACCGGCATTCGAAAACGTTTGCCTAAATAAATAGTCAAATGAATATTATTGTACGAAATTCAACTGAATAACATAGATTTTTGAATGAATATTTTTTCTATTCACCACGAGTCGCATCAGGTTCATTTTCAGCCGTCAAAAAAGAGCTTCGATTATTTTTAACTCTGATAATGAGACTCTTTAGCTATCGTGGGCGAATTAGGTGACATCTATGAAAGACCAATTTGCTTCAATGAATTTTTAATTATTTGTAGTCAGAGGAAACTCAACAACTGGCGAACCTCGTAGAACAATGGGGACTTTCGAGGATGATCACTCAATGTTCCAGTTCGAGCTATCTTAGCAACCCACAATGTACGATTGCTGCTACCCCGATGTTGAAATCGAGGTATTATATACAAAGTTGACGTTCAAAAAATCGAAAAATCATGTATAGCATATTCGGAATGCACATACTTTCGAAAATAGCTGTGCGAAATCGGTGCACTAAACTTCAAACTACAGCTGTTTGCAGCGCGCTGATTCCATACACGAATCAACTTAACACAAAACTTTGAACGCGATTATCTCCGAATGGAATTTCCTGAAAACGACCGTTGCGTTAAATATGCATAACTGTGCAATCAATTTTCATAATTTTCAATCTCAATGAATATCTCAAAAACTACGCAATCGATTTCCATAATTTTTCAAAATTATTCGTACACTCAGGTTTTTTTTTACGCGGGGGATACGAGCCGCGTAAATGAAAACCGCGTAAATGAAAACCGCGTAAATTTCAAAATCCGCGTAAATGAAAACCGCGTAAATTTCAAAATCCGCGTAAATGAAAACCACGTAAATTTCAAAATCCGCGTAAATGAAAACCGCGTAAATTTCAAAATCCGCGTAAATGAAAACCGCGTAAATTTCAAAATCCGCGTAAATGAAGACCACTTAAATTTAAGAATCCGCGATAAAGGGAACCTCATTGATGGATACCGCGTAAATTCCAAAATCCGCGTAAATGAAAACCGCGTAAATTTCAAAAACAGCGTAAATGAAAACCGCGTAAATTTCAAAATCCGCGTAAATGAAAACCGCGTAAATTTCAAAATCCGCGTAAAAAATACCGCGTAAAAAAATACCGCGCAAAAAAAACCGCATAAAAAAAACTTGAGTGTATTTACATTCTCGTGTACTTGAACGGCTAATTTTTCATTAAAAAAAAGTTCGATTCTTTGCAAAGAATTTAAAAAAAAATTAATCAAAAAAAAAAAATTTTTTTGAACACCTCAAACATCGATCTTTTGGCGACATAGTTTTTCAACGAAAAAAAAATATTTTTTTGGGTATCAAAAACGTTCATGTACACCACAATCCGTTTTTCTTACATTTTTTATTTCAGTTGATCGGTTCGTTTGGGAAAATGTCGGAATGAAGTAAAAAGTTTCGAGCCGCAGGAATGAAGTAAAAAGTTTCGGAATATACCCGTGTTTGCCTTAGGAGTAGCAGTTTGATTGACTTGATTTTCTCCAATACTGTGGAGTGCGAAGCTAAAATTTTAGAGGAGTGGAAAATCACTGAGACGATCGGAATGGGTTTTATTTGTTCTCCGAAATTGTACTTGTCAGATCTTAATAGCACAAATGTATCGTGGAAAATTTAATCTAGACAAAAGCTACAAAGCATTCTTAGAAGTGACAGAACGCTTTTGAATGATGTAGCACAGATGATGCAGTGGAGGGAACAGCCAAAGTTCTTAATTCCGCTATGACAAGTGCAATAACTCAATTAACCGACGTTCGTGGTAATAAATCCTCCAGACCAAATAAATGGTTTGGACCTCGTTTGACATCGATAAAATCCCAATGAAATAGTGCGTATAGATTATTTAAACAAACAAAAAGCTCCAAGAGCTGACAGGCTTATTAAATCATCCGCAACCACTATGTGCGTGAACTACGTTTAGCAAAAAAAACCTATCAGTTCAGCAACAAATAAAATAATGTGCTGGCGATTCCAAAGGTCTCTGGAAATGTTTAAAAACTCTAATCAAACCTGGAGATGGAAAAAAGTCAAAAGTTATTTTTGATGGTTCGAACGTGGTATATTCTGACAAAGTAACGGCAGAAGAACTTAACAAGTTATTTATCAAGTGTGTTGAAGAGATTCACGAAACCATTCCACCACCTACAGGGCGACTAGTGGAGGAAAGCGAGGTAACCGAAAATCAGTTTTGTGTTTTCAAGCTTATCACTATGCATAAACTTAAGGAAATTATCTCGGATTTTAAAATTGTTCGGGAACGGGCAATGTTACTAAGCGGGTGCTTATGGTTGCGCTTGACATATTTGCTGATAAACTGTTAACAGAAGCATGGAAGAAGACGGTCGTAATTCCTGTTCCAAAAGTTCTCAATGCATTACGAGCAGAGGATCGCAGGCCGATAAATATGCTAGAGAACTTCCATCCCGGGAATTTATTTCCCGGGATTTTTGGATTTCCCGGGATATTGTGTTTTCTCATTCCCGGGAATTGGGAATCCCGGGAAAAAAGATTTTGAAATTATTCCAATAGAATTAGATCCTGCAAATGAAATTATGTAGGAAATATCTTCACCGGCAAACATTTGGAGTAAGTAGCGAATGCAGATTGTGTTTTTCCAACTGATTTGCAGACCAATGGACTATATGTCTTTAGGCTCACTGATACGTTTTCGTGATTTTTTAGGTATATAGTCCACGCCATACTCAAACCACTGCTAAAGAATGTTAATTTTATCATTCAAAAATGGATTAATTTGCCGACCGTTGTACCGAACCATTTCCTTACAGTAGCGTTAGTGATGCGCACGATGAGCCGATTGTTCAGATTTTTTAACAGTTCTTTTTATAGTTTATTTTAATACAGTAAGATTCCGTTTTTGGCATGCTCCATGTTTGGCAACAAAAATGTTCCGTTTTTGGCAACAAATGGGTTCCGTTTTTGGCAACATTGTTGTTGTACATAGTACATCTTTTACAAAATGCTCATACACATTTAGTTTTAATAATTGATATCACTATTGACTTTTTTTTCAGACATGGGAGTCATATTTACTACATTTTATGGGGGCAGGCATAGCAAATAAAATTATATTTTCTGATTTTCTTCTATCATTTCATTTCATATCACATATTCTTATATAATTACTGTTGTTGTAACATTTATGATGTAGAAAATTGAAAATAAAAGCTTTTAAAGTAAGGTTCCATTTTTGGCACGGTTCCTGTTTTGGCAACTAAAAAAAATATTGTTGCCAAAAACGGAATCCTACTGTAGTTAGATCTTGAATGAAAGGGCTTGCAATCAAATTAGTAAGGGAAATTGCGTTGCGAAACTGTTAACAGAAGCGTGGAAGAAGACGGTCGTAATTCCTGTTCCAAAAGTTCTCAATGCATTACGAGCAGAGGATCGCAGGCCGATAAATATGCTAGAGAGCTTCCATCCCGGGAATTTATTTCCCGGAAATCCCGGGATTTTTGGATTTCCCGGGATATTGTGTTTTCTCATTCCCGGGAATTGGGAATCCCGGGAAAAAAGATTTTGAAATTATTCCAATAGAATTAGATCCTGCAAATGAAATTATGTAGAACATATCTTTACCGGCAAACATTTGGAGTGAGTAGTGAATGCAGATTGTGCTTTTCCAACTGATTTGCAGACCAATGGACTATATGTCTTTAGGCTCACTGATACGTTTTCGTGATTTTTTAGGTTTTTAAACTATAAAAATAACTGTTAAAAAATCTGATCAATCGGCTCATCGTGCGCATCACTAACGCTACTATAATCCATGTTTGAATGAAAAAATTAACATTCTTTAGCAGTGGTTTGAGTATGGCGTGGACCATATACGCCATACTCAAACCACTGCTAAAGAATGTTAATTTTTTCATTCAAACATGGATTATAGTAGCGTTAGTGATGCGCACGATGAGCCGATTGATCAGATTTTTTAACAGTTATTTTTATAGTTTATTTTAATACAGTAAGATTCCGTTTTTGGCATGCTCCATTTTTGGCAACAAATATGTTCCGTTTTTGGCAACAAATGGGTTCCGTTTTTGGCAACATTGTTGTTGTACATTAGAGTGACAGGAAAAAAAAGGACCCCTATCGGCCCACCCCTGAGTCGATTCCTAGTCCCACCAGGAGTACATGTTCAAAATTTGAAGCGAATCGGACAAGTTTAGCTACCGGACCAAGGTGCCTGAAGTTTGTATGAGATTTTTCGACAATTTACATGGAGAAAACCCACTAACTCGCATTTTTTGCCGCTAGATGGCACTGTATGCATCGAATTATCACTGTAAGTGAAAATAAGAAATAGAATTTAATTGTCTACAACTTTGTCGAAGACTGCTTGTCAATCCGGCTTTGTTAAAAGAAGTTATTAAACTTTTAAAGAAGTGATGTCTGACTCAGTTTTCCATGGGGCCTAGCAGTGTATGGTTATGTATCAGTACTCGATTCCCACGTACTATACATTTTTGTGAAATAACCGTTAGATTTACCTCAATAATATGTTCAGAAGAGTTGTAGTAAATAATACGAGTCATGTTTTGGTTAGAAAATTTTAGTTCTACATTTTACCGCATAGAGGGCGCCAACACTAACTTTTCAACGGAAAGAGATAGATATCAGGTGTCTTCTACAAAGTTGTAAAACAGGCAGTTTTCAATAATTCTTCCGAACATTCCGATATTCTATCTCTCTTCTATGAAAAGTTAGTGCTGGCGCCCTCTATGCGGTTACAGTTGGAACTAAAAATTTTCAACCAAAACATTACTCGTATTATTTACTACAATTCTTCTGAACATATTATTGAGCTAAATCTAACGGTTATTTCACAAAAATGTATAGTACGTGGGAATCGAGTACTGATACATAACCATGCACTGCTAGGCCCCATGGAAAACTGAGTCAGACATCACTTCGTTAAAAGTTTAATAACTTCTTTTAACAAAGCCGGATTGACAAGCAGTCTTCGACAAAGTTGTAGACAACTAAATTATCTTTCTTATTTTTGCTTACAGTGATATTACGATGCATGCAGTGCCATCCAGCGGCAAAAATGCGAGATAGTGAGTTTTATCCATGTAAATTGTCGAAAAATCCCACACAAACTTCAGGCACGTTGGTCCGGTAGCTAGACTTGTCCGATTTGCTTCAAATTTGGAACATGTACTCCTGGTGGGACTGGGAATCGACTCAGGGGTGGGCCGATTGAGTTTTCAAAAATTCATTATTTTTCTGGGCAGTCTATTGTACATAGTACATCTTTTACAAAATGCTCATACACATTTAGTTTTAATAATTGATATCACTTTTGACTTTTTTTTCAGACATGGGAGTCATATTTACTACATTTTATGGGGGCAGGCATAGCTATCATTTCATTTCATATCACATATTCTTATATAATTACTGTTGTTGTAACATTTATGATGTAACAAATTGAAAATAAAAGCTTTTAAAGTAAGGTTCCATTTTTGGCACGGTTCCTGTTTTGGCAACTAAAAAAAATATTGTTGCCAAAAACGGAATCCTACTGTAGTTAGATCTTGAATGAAAGGGCTTGCAATCAAATTAGTAAGGGAAATTGCGTTACTTGCTAAAAAAATCGATGCGTGTTTGTTTCAAAACTTGGGATGGTTTGTAGTGATATCATGCTTAACGCAAACGCTATTTAAAATAAGGAATGTTTCTAGAACGTCTGCAGAAATATTTGGTCGGTTCATCGAATGCATATTTCGTCTTATTTGTTATACAGTAACTGTAATATCTGTAAATTTTTGGATGTATGAAAAGAAATACATAACGTATCTGTCCAATATCATACGCATCCAAACTCTTTGAATGTTGCTTTCAAGAATGCAGGCAGGATTTTTGAAGGGATAGGATCAAGCAATCCAGATACTTTCCCGTAACAGCAAATCGATGGTAGCCTTCATCCATCGCTGCACAGTTCGTCCATTATCTGCTTGATTTTGATTCACACTTAATTCGAAGTGATGCTGATCCTACTGTGACGTAAATGGATCTTATTGACGAGTTAACAAATGATTGAATGATGTGTAGGCCAGGCCACCAAATCGCCATCTTCTGACAATTGCTTTAGGACAGATATACATGCAATCAAACGGGTTTGAAAACTTTTCAATTTATTCTTTTGTATTCAAGAGAATATTTCACCTTTTTATTTTTATTCTGTATTCCCGGGATCCCGGTATTTCCCGGGAAATTTATTATTTATTTCCCGAATCCCGGGAAGCTGAAAATTGTCGGGAAATGGAAGCTCTATATGCTACCAATGAACGAGAAAGTTTTAGAGACGGTCGTCAAAGAACAATTGATGCGTTATGAAGATAGTGCTGGTATACTGTTGTGTGAACAATCAGGGTTCCGCTCATTCGTTATCGAGCACTCAGTCGAGATAGAAGTCTTTTGTCATCGGTCCGTACACTCTATAGCGACAAATAGTGTTAATCCGCGTTCAAGGTTATTTGCACACTCTACGCCTAGTTGAGGTTTCAGTATTTTTTCCCTTCTTTTGTGTTTCTGTTTCTGAGTACCGTTAGCCGGTCAGTGAAGTGAAGCAGTGTTCTTCTAGTAAGCCGTCTGGATACCGTTACCTACACAAGCTAAGTATTAGTTTTCGTTTCCCCTTCTTGGTTGTCTTAATAACGTGCACTGGGCAATAGGCCCGTGCAAAAATGACTTCCCCTGACGGCGGTTCATCTCAAGGTGAGATGGACGTCGAAATAAAATCGGCTCCCCGGCTCAAGGTATATCCGAGCTCGGCCACCGGGCCATTTGTGATCTTCTTTCGGACCAAAGAAAAAAAGTGTTTGAATCTGTTGCAGATTTCTCGAATTCTGACGGATCGGTATTCGGCCGTAACAGAAATATCGAAAATTCGCCCTGATAAGCTTCGGGTGGTGGTTAACAGTTCAACTCAGGCAAACGATATTGCTGGCTACGAGCCCTTTACGAGGGAGTACAGGGTGTATATTCCAGCTAGCAGGGTTGAAGTAAGTGGGGTCGTTTCCGATTCGAGTCTGAATTGCGAGGACCTGCTAAAATATGGAACTGGCTGTTTCAAAGACCCCATGCTTAAGTCAGTGAAGATACTTGAATGCAAACGTTTGCATTCAGCATCAGTCGCAGCTGACGGCAAGAAAATATACGTCAACTCAGACTCTTATCGGGTGACCTTCGCCGGCTCTGCCCTACCCAACTACCTGCTCTTTGACAAGGTTCGTCTACCTGTTCGCCTCTTTGTGCCGCGGGTCATGAACTGTACTAATTGCAAACAATTGGGACACACAGCCTCCCATTGTAGCAATAAAGCCCGCTGTGGGAAATGCGGTGGGAATCATGCGGATGATTCCTGTGGTAGAGATGTCGAAAAGTGTCTCTACTGTGGGGGAAACCCACATGATCTCCCTTCATGTCCCGCGTACAAACAGCGCGAGGAAAATCTTAAGCGTTCCCTTCAGGGACGCTCTAAGCGATCTTTTGCAGAAATGCTTAAGATAGCTACGCCACCTGTCTCTACGAACATCTTTACCAACTTGTCTACTGACGAAGGCGACTGTGATGAACCCCAGGAGGGAACATCTTCTGCTGTGCCTAGAAGTAGTAGAAAAAGGAAGAACATTTCCTCTTCCAAGCTTCGTCGTAAAGGCCAGAAGGTGTCTCTTCATGGTCCCCCTAAAATAACTACTCAAGGAAGTACTGGTGCAAAACCGAAGCAAGTCGCTTCCGGTCTCAGTAACCTGAGCTCAGAAAAGGAGTTCCCAGCACTTCCAGGAACATCAAAAACCCCATGTGTTCCCATATCTCAGCCAGAGAAAGAAAACAGCGCTGGCTTAATAAATTTCTCTGACATTGTGGGCCGTATTCTTACAGCGTTAAACATTTGTGACCTCCTTAAAAGTATCTTGATAAGCTTTCTCCCCGCAGTAAAAACATTTTTGATGCAGTTCACTGCGAAATGGCCCCTCCTTTCAGCGATTGTATCCTTCGATGGCTAATTCATCGAACGAGGTCAAGGATTTAATCACTGCTCTACAGTGGAATTGCAGAAGCATTATCCAGAAAATCGATTCGTTCAAAATCTTACTAAATAATTTGAAATGCGATGCATTTGCCCTATGCGAGACATGGATCACTTCAGAAATAACCCTACACTTCCACGATTTTAATATTATTCGCTTGGATCGAGAAGACTCTTACGGAGGAGTACTTTTGGGGATCAAAAAGTGCTATTCTTTCAATCGGATCAACCTCCCCTCGACACCAGGCATTGAAGTTGTCGCTTGCCAAACCAGAATAAAAGGCAAAGACCTTTGCATTGCTTCCACTTACATCCCCCCTAGAGCCTTAGTTAGTCACCGACGGCTTTGCGATATTGCGGAACTCCTCCCCGCACCGAGGCTAGTTTTAGGTGACTTCAACTCCCACGGCACGGCATGGGGTTGCCTTCATGACGATAATCGATCTACCCTACTCCATGAGCTTTGCGACAACTTCAATATGACTATTTTGAATACGGGTGAAATGACACGGATTCCTGCCCCTCCAGCGCAACCGAGCGCCTTAGATCTGTCCCTCTGCTCGACATCGCTGCGGTTAGATTGCATGTGGAAGTAGTCTCTGATCCCCACGGCAGCGACCATCTGCCAATCGTAATTAATATTGCTAACGGTTCAGGGCCACCGAATACAATCAATGTTTCGTATGACCTCACACGAAATATTGGTTGGAAGAGCTATGCGTCCGCGATATCCGACAAAATCGAGTGCACTCAAGAGCTTCCTCCGGAGGAAGAGTACGGGTTCCTGGCTGGCTTGATTCTCGATACCGCGATTCAAGCTCAGACTAAACGCGTACCAGACGCGAATTCACGCGGGCGTCCTCCCAATCCATGGTGGGACAAAGAGTGCTCAGACGTGTACGCGGAGAAGGCCGCTGCGTATAAGACCTTCCGGGACGACGGGCTGCCAGCTAGCTACCGACAGTACGCGATGGCGGAAACGCGCAAGTTTGATAAAAGCCAAAAAACGTAGCTACTGGCGCCGGTTCGTCGACGGACTAACGAGAGAAACATCGATGAGCACTCTTTGGAGTACGGCCCGGCGCTTACGAAACCGAAACAGTACTAATGAGAGCGTGGAATATTCAAACCGTTGGATATTCGATTTCGCCAAGAAGGTTTGTCCGGATTCCGCCCCGGCACAGAAGATCTACCGCGCCACGTCCCCTCACAATAACGCGAACGAAACACCGTTTTCGATGGTGGAGTTCTCACTTGCTCTCTTATCATGTAACAATAAAGCCCCAGGGCCAGACGGAATCAAATTTAACTTGTTAAAGAATCTGCCAGACTCTGCCAAGAGACGCTTGTTGAATTTATTTAATAAGTTTCTTGAAAGTAATATTGTCCCTCATGACTGGAGGCAAGTGAAGGTCATCGCCATTCAAAAACCAGGAAAACCAGCCTCCGACCACAACTCGTATCGACCGATTGCGATGCTGTCCTGTATCCGAAAGTTGTTCGAGAAAATGATCTTGTTTCGCCTCGATAATTGGGTTGAAGCAAATGGCTTACTATCAGATACACAATTTGGTTTCCGCAAAGGCAAAGGGACGAACGATTGTCTTGCGTTGCTCTCAACAGAAATTCAAATGGCTTATGCTAGCAAAGAGCAGATGGCATCAGTTTTCCTAGATATAAAGGGGGCTTTTGTTTCAGTTTCTATCAAAATTCTTTCTGAGAAGCTGCACCAGCATGGTCTTTCACCGACTCTAAATAACTTTTTGCTAAACTTGCTGTCTGAAAAACATATGCATTTTTCGCATGGTGACTTATCGACATCACGAATTAGCTACATAGGTCTTCCCCAGGGCTCATGTCTAAGCCCCCTTCTCTATAACTTTTACGTGAATGACATTGACGAATGTCTTGTCAATTCCTGCACGCTAAGGCAGCTTGCAGATGACGGTGTGGTCTCTATTACAGGTCCCAAAGCCGTCGATCTGCAAGGACCATTGCAAGATACCTTGGACAATTTGTCTGCTTGGGCCCTCCAGCTAGGTATCGAGTTCTCCACGGAGAAAACTGAGCTAGTCGTATTTTCAAGGAAGCGTGAACCAGCGCAACTACAGCTTCAATTAATGGGTCAAACTATTGCTCAGGTTTCAACTTTCAAATATCTCGGGGTCTGGTTCGACTCTAAAGGAACCTGGGGATGTCACATTAGGTATCTGAAACAGAAGTGCCAGCAAAGGATCAACTTTCTCCGTACAATAACCGGAACATGGTGGGGTGCCCACCCAGGCGACTTGATCAGGCTGTACCAAACAACAATATTGTCGGTGATGGAGTACGGGAGTTTCTGTTTCCGATCCGCTGCGAACATATGTACATTTCATCAAACTAGAGCGAATCCAATATTGTTGTTTGCGTATTGCTTTGGGTTGCATGCACTCGACACATACGATGAGTTTAGAAGTGCTGGCGGGCGTCCTTCCGCTGAAAAATCGATTTTGGGAACTCTCATATCGATTGCTCATCCAATGCGATATCTTGAACCCGTTAGTAATTGCAAATTTCGAAAGGCTTGTCGAGCTCAATTCTCAAACCCGATTTATGTCCTTGTACTTCGATTACATGGCACAAAATATCAATCCATCTTCATACTATCCCAACCGTGTCAATCTCTTTCATGCTTCTGATTCAACTGTATTCTTCGACACATCCATGAAAGACGAGATTCGTGGAATCCCGGATCACATACGTCCGCAAGTGATCCCAAGCATCTTTCATAGTAAATTTCGAGAAGTCGACTGCAACAAGATGTTTTACACCGACGGGTCAAGCCTCGACGGCTCCACTGGCTTCGGTATATTCAATCAAAACCTCACCGCCTCATTCAAACTCAATGATCCTGCTTCAGTTTACGTCGCAGAACTTGCTGCTATTCAGTATACCCTTGGGATCATTGATACTTTGCCCACCGATCATTACTTTATTGTCTCGGATAGCCTCAGCTCAATCGAGGCACTCCGTTCAATGAAACCTAGAAAGCACATTCCATATTTTCTGGGGAAAATCTGGGAGCGCATGCGTGCTTTGTCTGTAAGATCGTACAAGATTACCTTAGTTTGGGTTCCCTCGCATTGCTCCATTCCAGGTAATGAAGAAGCGGACTCTTTAGCTAAGGCGGGCGCTTTACAAGGTTACATATATGAAAGACCAATTAGCTTCAGCGAATTTTTCAGTATAACTCATCAGAGAACCCTCGAAAGTTGGCAAACTTCATGGAGCAATGGTGAACTGGGAAGGTGGCTACATTCGATAATCCCAAAGGTATCGACGAAGCCTTGGTTCAGGGGGATGGATGTGGGTCGGGATTTCATTCGCGTGATGTCTCGGCTCATGTCCAATCACTACACGCTGGACGCACATCTCCGGCGTATTGGGATCGAGGATAGCGGTATCTGCGCTTGTGGCAACGGTTATCACGAAATCGAACATGTTTTCTGGGCATGCGCCGAGTACTGTTCTGCCAGATCTCAACTATTCGATTCCCTTCGGGCCCGAGGAAGATCACCCAATGTCCCGGTTCGAGATGTACTAGCAAGCCGCGATATTCTCTACATGTCCCTTATATACACGTTCCTCAAAATCATAAATATCCAAATTTAAATGCCCCTATCTTTTCTCTTATCATTCCCAGAAGTGCCCTCTTCCGCCTACCGTACCCCAACGATAGTCTGATACGACTCCAAGACGAGACAAAACATCTGTCGAATGAACTAACAACACGAGATCTACAGTACAACATCACACGCGCAACGCGATGTGTTTCCGATCCGTATCTGAGCCGTACTACGAAATCGTCTGGAGGAACCCCTGCCGACTCGAGGAAAACCGCCCGGCGTCCCAATACTTGATGCATCTGTTCGAATTTGTAATCCTGGCCGTTGATTCCTGATGCCGGAAACTGAAAGTTTATATCCCCCCCGTTCAGCCTTGTCCACCCTCTCTCCCATGTCTCTGATACACAGATGTATGACTTCACCCCCTTATCCCCTTGAATATCTTCCCAAAACTTATGTGCCCCCTATCTTCTAGTTTTAGTTGATCAATATTTAATCTCGAAAGAAATGCACAACAGTACCACTACTTTAAAATAGCCCTAATTAATTCCCCTTAATCTTGAACCGCTCTCTCTAGTTATTTCTAGTTAATAAGCTTGTAAAATGTTCCGCTTAGTTAATAATTAATTTCTCCTACAATCTCCCTTCTAAAAATCATAAAGTGAATTACTATACAAAGAACACACAAAATGACCCGTCCCCCAAATCTTACGAATATTATATTATACCCTCTTTTATATGTATAAGTTAGCTGCAAAGTTTTTTTTTAGTTTCATTATATAAAACAAAATAATATTGAAATGTGTAACCCCCTAGTTTTAAGAAATTCAAAATGTAAAACAATGAAAAAATGGCACCTTTAAGCTAACGCATACGTGCCTTATCAAATAAACAAATTGAAAAAAAAAATCAGGGTTCCGGAAAAATCATTCGTGTGAAACGTCGCTTAATTCCCTTTTTTCCTTAATATTGCTATAACTACGGGAGTTTCTGACCGATTTTTTTGTTGTGAAGGGACAGTTATGTCATTTCAATTGACATTTTTATGCGGAAGTTCGGGAAAAAACCAACACGACAGCACCGGTGCAAGTTTGACTTCGGCTGCTGTGCATGTAAACGGATGAGAAAAGCAAAAACGTTCGTGCTGCTGAGCGTGCCTGTTAAATGTTCGTGAAAGGGGCCATGCATAAATGACGTAGCATTTTGGGGGGTAGGGAGGGTATACCAAATTTGTGACGAAGTGTGACGAGGGGGAGGGTAGGGTCAGAAGTTGTGCGACGTAACATTAAGTTTAAAACCCATTGTTTAGAGAAAACAAATTAAATGATCCTCGATTCCCAAGAGAAATAAATTGAAATTCAAACAAGTTGCTTTTGATACGGTTTTTCATGAGGTAAATTTTACGATTCGCGGAATCACAAGTTCGCAAAAATACGAAAAGATTTTGAATGCGGATTTAACTTGCTACATTAGTTAGCTTATGTTGATAACTAGTAGACTTAGTTTGGATTCAACCAAACAAAATTTAGTAATTTAGATGAACGTATGCTTCTTAGAATCATTGGCAGCTGCAGGATTGTGAACTGAGAGAACTTCTCTTAGTGCTCCCCTTGACATATACAATTCATAACAAAACTATCAACACTATATATTTATCATGAAATCTCGACAAACATATGATTACAGCTTAAAAGCCAACTGACAAAATTCTCTTTGAAGGGAAATTCCGGACAAACCGTTACTCGCCAATCACAGATGTTGGTAGTAAACAAAAGAGAAAAGTTTTCTCTTTTATTAACTGCTATGAACCATGTTTAGCCAGTAACGGTTTGTCCGGAATTTCCTTTCAAAGAGAGTTTTGACAGTTGGCTTTTAAGCCATAATCATACGTTTGTCGAGAACTGGGCTTATTTTGCACGCAATTTGGTGTTATAATGAAAATGTTGATGAAAGTCGTCAAACATTTTGAAAGGACATGTATTTAAAATAATTGAAAAACATATGTAATTTTTTTCATCTGCCGGCCGCTTGCATGGGACGAGGGGGGGGGGGGGGTAGGTAAATGCTACGTTATTTACGAGGGGGTGGTTAGAATTTTGTGACCAAATGCTACGAGGGGGGAGGGAGGGGTCGAAAATCGCTGAAAAAAAGCTACGTCATTTGTGTACGGCCCCAAAGTTCGGTTATGCGGCTTGGTGCCGTAGTTTGGTTTGGTTCGCTGACAGTTGCAAATGTATGTGAATCAAATGTGAATGGTCCGTGTGTCTAACTTTTATCATCCGTTGCGTTGGAACTGTTGCAAATATATTTCATAGCAGCGGTTCAAAATGAATGTAGTGAACGACATTCATGGCTTATATTTGCAAGATTGGAATATGCGGCAGTTCTTTTTTCGCTTGCTATAGGAAAGGGTTGCAAGCAAAATATTAGCGGCCACCTAGTATCGTTGAAGGGGAAGTTGTTGGCCGTTGAAAATCAGTAGTTTTGTACATTTACAATGCGCATGGCGGCCCGCCGATGCTTCTAATGGATGTTTTTTTAATTAACGTAAGGAGTTTTATATTGAAGGAGAAGTTGTTGGCCAATCAATAGTTTTGGACATTTTCAATGCGCAGGGGGGGAAGGTGTCCGCCGATGCGTAAAAATTGATTTTTGAATTTTTTTAGTGATGAATTTTATATTGAAAGAGAAGTTGTTGGCCATTGAAAATCAATAATTATGAACATTGACAATGCACAGGGGGATTCCGCCGATGCGTTAAAATGGAAATTTTTTCAACTTTTTGGTAATGAGTTTTACATTGCAGAAGAAGTTGTTGGCCATTGAAAATCAATAGTTTTGGACATTTTCAATGCGCAGAGAGGGGGGGGGGGGGGTCCGCCGAAGCGTAAAAATTGATTTTTGAATTTTTTAGTAATGAGTTTTATATTAAAGGACAAGTTGTAGGCCATTAAAAATCAATAATCATGGACATGTACGACTATCAAAATGATGTAAAATTTATTAAAATGGGTGCGAATTATGCTTCAAGTGTTTCACCGTCGACACGTAGCTCATCAAGTTTGTGGCTGGCGAGCCATTGTGTAAACGTGCAAAGTGTACTAAGAATGTATTTCCACAATTATATTGAACATAACCAGTAGACCGGCAACAATTTTGACTTTTTTCGGAACACTGTTAAATCCAATGGTAATTGGGTTCACATAACATTTATCAAATATAAGCTTTTTCCGAAAACTCTAGTTCACTCACAAGAGTTTTAAAGTTTGTATGTGAAAATATATGAAAATTAGGCGATAGAAACTATAAATTCAGTAAAAAGAGTCGCCAATCTTAATGTTGTTTTATAAACATTCTCAATAAAATATGATAGTCTACAAAAAGCTTTTTTTTAAACTATTGTAAGATTGTCAAACCTTCCCCAATGCAGTCACAAATACTTGCAGTTTTATAGCGAATTTGTTGTGAGCAATTCGGTCTATGGCTATACTAGTAAAGAGTAACTCACTAGATGGCCATTATTATGATTGATATTGAGTCGCGATTTGTAAACACTTTTCGTTGTGAAATACGAATTAGGGGCCATGCATAAATGACGTAGCATTTTGGGGGGTAGGGAGGGTATACCAAATTTGTGACGAAGTGTGACGAGGTGGAGGGTAGGGTCAGAAGTTGTGCGACGTAACATTAAGTTTAAAACCCATTGTTTAGAGAAAACAAATTAAATGATCCTCGATTCCCAAGAGAAATAAATTGAAATTCAAACAAGTTGCTTTTGATACGGTTTTTCATGAGGTAAATTTTACGATTCGCGGAATCACAAGTTCGCAAAAATACGAAAAGATTTTGAATGCGGATTTAACTTGCTACATTAGTTAGCTTATGTTGATAACTAGTAGACTTAGTTTGGATTCAACCAAACAAAATTTAGTAATTTAGATGAACGTATGCTTCTTAGAATCATTGGCAGCTGCAGGATTGTGAACTGAGAGAACTTCTCTTAGTGCTCCCCTTGACATATACAATTCATAACAAAACTATCAACACTATATATTTATCATGAAATCTCGACAAACATATGATTACAGCTTAAAAGCCAACTGACAAAATTCTCTTTGAAGGGAAATTCCGGACAAACCGTTACTCGCCAATCACAGATGTTGGTAGTAAACAAAAGAGAAAAGTTTTCTCTTTTATTAACTGCTATGAACCATGTTTAGCCAGTAACGGTTTGTCCGGAATTTCCTTTCAAAGAGAGTTTTGACAGTTGGCTTTTAAGCCATAATCATACGTTTGTCGAGAACTGGGCTTATTTTGCACGCAATTTGGTGTTATAATGAAAATGTTGATGAAAGTCGTCAAACATTTTGAAAGGACATGTATTTAAAATAATTGAAAAACATATGTAATTTTTTTCATCTGCCGGCCGCTTGCATGGGACGAGGGGGGGGGTAGGTAAATGCTACGTTATTTACGAGGGGGAGGTTAGAATTTTGTGACCAAATGCTACGAGGGGGGAGGGAGGGAGGGGTCGAAAATCGCTGAAAAAAAGCTACGTCATTTGTGTACGGCCCCTTATAGAAACTATTCTAAATAAAGGAACATACAATAAATTTCTACTGCTCACTGTTATCTATACACTATGAGATTAGTGTAGGACATGGTGGAATTATTTGGTACATAAATTGTGATGAATTAGTTGTTTTTATTTATTTAGCTATTGGCATTTTTTTGTGCTAGAACAGCATTATTATGAGAGCGAAGCTATACAATTATCAATTCTATCGCTTTATTCACGACAAAATTTGAAGCGCATGTTCTTCATGATTGAGAAAGTTCTTACAATTCGCAAATTAACTTTTAGATTTTACTAACCTGATTATCAAAATTATTTAGCACGCAAACTCTGATGATTTTCACTAACAGATGTTTACATTTAAGCTGCCTCCAAAAGCAACTATAGGGTAATTTGGGGAGAGATGCCGCACATTTTTAAAAATCGATCCTACATCAAAGTAAACCATTCAATAATTGATGAAATCATTTTTACCAATTGCGAGTTTCTAAAATACTGTGAAATGATTTTTGTACTGAAAAAAAATTAACCAAATTTCCATGAACATTTTACAAAAAAGGTCATTGCAGGTGTGACGCCGCACCGTGGTCACAAACTGAAAAATGGTGAACAAAAGTATTTTTTTGGCTCTCATTGATGTTTTTGTGATTCAGTGTTATCAGCTGAGTTTCATGAAGTTTGATTGCACCTATAAATCGGCTAGCACCTTCACTTTTCTTAAGGGGGTACTACCATTTCCAGAATCATTTTTTATTCAATATTTTGAAAATATTTTTCTTTCTCAACCTTGTGTAACGGTTAAGTTGAAGTAACTTAATTCAGGGCACTATTTATCTATATGCTTGTACGATATACATATCTATGTGTTAGTAGTAGTTCCTTTAAAGCACTGTTTGGCTGTTTCTCCCAATGAATTTATACAACTTAGGTTTGTTCTTGAAAGATTCATTTTGAAAAAGCATCAATTCGTTCAAATTCTCGCTTTTATCTCAATATTGACATCACTACAAATCAATGCGTTCACGAAAATCAGTGCCTGAAACTTAAAAGAATAAACTGAAGTAACTAATACTTAGATACATGTCGCCCATTTAAATATATAGATAAATAGACTCATAATCCTATATGTCACTATGTTAGGTCCGTTAGTTTGTGGATATACCTTATTATGAATCTATACCTGACGCAAATGATCATTTAATGACATTCCGGGGTGAAAAAAAATACATTTTAGCTATGCATCCTCTTCCATTGAGTGCGGCATCTCCCCCGCAATTTTGATGCGGCATCTCTCCCAATTGTAGTGGAGAGAAGCCGCACGACGCCATTTTCCTCTAAAATTATGGATGATCGTGCTCATGATCAGAATGCCTTCTAAAATACATGATTTACCAAAAAATCGAACAATTTAAAAAAAAAATTAATATGGTGCTGAAAAATTTTCAGCACTCCGTGATGCAACTGAACGCACAAAATCATTAATAAAATTTTCGTGAGTAATTAAAAAGGATTATTTTACATCTCTAGAGTTATAATTCTTCGAAAGCCAAACTCACAATAGGCGTGTTTCGAAATTCAACATTGCTCAACAATTGGTCATCGATGACCAAATTGTTGAGTTAAACATGGCCGCCGCGTTTTTTTCGGTGAGCAAAAGAGAAAGTTTTGCTCTGTTGTGATACAAAACTTCGGATGCAACATTGCACGTTGGAGAGCTGCGAAACCCATTCCCCTCTCGCTGCTGAGCGGCACAGAGAAACTAATGTGGTTTTCGTTTGAGGCTAAACTGAGTCAGTTCCTAACCCCAACTGCTGTCAAAATGTATGAACTGACAGCGGTTGGGGTTAGAACCTGACTCAGTTTCAGGTTCAAGCGAAATCGCCATAAAAAAGCTGCTACCAGTGATGCCACATTTTATATTATTAACCGGAAATAAAAAATCGAACTACTTTTTCAGAAAAATTGTACCGAAATTTACAGCAATAAGAAAGTTAATGTAACGTTTTGCTAGTTGAATAATGTTTGGTTAATTTGGGCGTTTTCACATCAACCTTTCCAATCTCGCTTTATTTTTCCGTCAATAATAAATAAAGAACACTGAGTTCTTAGTGCAAAAATAATTTGTTCTATTGTTAAGGTCTCAATCATAAGTTCATTCGCCAGCAAATCATTTGTTTGGAATAGTCAAATTAAAAAAAATATATGTGTATTACACAGTAAAGAAAAACCGTTTCCGTAAATTTGTATATCCTCTATAAAATTTCTCATTATTACTTAGTATTAGAAATGTCAAATAAAACTATTATTTTACCATTTTATTTCCAAAAATATGTACCCTGCTGTAGTTTCCTTAGACATTATTTTAATCTGTACCTATACAATTAAAATAATCTGCAGCTTTATAGAAAAATCTGTACTTTTGGTAGCACTGCGCGGTACGCATACAGATGATCTCATTCGTTCTTGGCATGATGGTGGGGGCATGCAGTTGGCTGAAATAAATTCGCATTCTCACAACACGTGGTCGGCACCCAGACATGCTATCTCTTTCGCTTGTTTTACCTGTTGTATAAGCTTCTTTCAATAATGCGTGTACCGTCAACGAAGTTTTGGCGTCAGTGTGCTCTTTGGCTCGCATCTGGTAGGATGGTAATGGTTGCTAATTGATGCGCGCAGTTGTATGATAAATAGGGCATTCAATTCAAGTTTTCATTGCGCTCAAATACAGTTTTTCACTATTCTCGGGTTATTTTTGCTATTATCATTTTCTCGGTGATGGTTTGGCCGATTATCTCAAATTAAAGGTATATTTTCCTGCTACAAAATTTCGTACGGATCGTTTGTATGGTCCCGGAAATATAAACTGTTAATCGTCCGGTCACATGAAATTCCCATATAAGAATGAACTAAAAAAATTCTAAGAAATCGAATTTGAATTTGGGATGACAAATATTTTTAAAATGCATGAAACATCGAGATTTTAACCAAACCATTTTTGGTGTTTGGACCATTTGGGCATAAAGTATCCTTCCTATACATTATGCGAACTTTATCCTGCTTCTCCTACCAGCTGATCAAGACGACCAAACTCAAGCCGCTGATTACTGGTTCAAGTTTTCGAATTGGTCTTTTGTTTTACAAAATTTTAGAACTCGAATATTGATTTCTTGTATATAGTTGTCATGTCATGTATAATGAAAATACATTACACCCAGGTTTTTTACGCGGGGGATACGTACCGCGTTAATTGGAAAATCCGCGTTAATTCGAAAATCCTCGTAAAAAACCGCGGTAGTTCGAAAGTCCGCGTAAAAAAACTCTCAACACAAGACTTAGAATATTTTTAAAAGTTTTTTTTTGCACGGATTTCGCAATTAATACAGTTTTTGCAAAAATAAGTCCTTTTGAATGCAAAAGACTTACTTTTTCCTACAAAAATGCTAAGTCCTTTTAAATGCAAAGAACTTAGAAGAATTTTGGCAGTTTTTTTGCGCGGATTTCGCAATTATCACGTTTTTTGCAAAAAATATGCCTAGTCCTTTTGTATGCAACAGACTTAGAAGATTTTCGGAAAGATGGAAGAGACGGGTCTGGACTCCTTATGTTCCGCACCTCAACAATAGGGGTGTTTTCGGAATGGTCTTGAAGAGTAGTTGCCAGAAATTGATTTTTGGAGTCATTTTGAAATCCAAGATGGCGACTTCCGGTTTAGCGAAATTCGCTGTAACCCAATAAATATAGGTATTTTCGGAATGGTCTTAACGAGTAGGTGCCAGGAATAAATAAATAAATAAATTAGCATCTTCAGCGCAAGGTAGTCCAAGAACAATTGATTTTTGAAGCCATTTTGAAATCCAAGATGGTGATCTCCGGCTTAGCGAGATTCTCTACAACTTAATCAATATGAATATTTTCGGAATGGTTTTTGACGAGTAGGAGACAAATGTCGATATTTGACGTTATTTTGAAATTCTAGATGGCGACTTCCGGTTAACCGAAATTCCCGAATGAAAAATCTGGGCGATCATCCAAAACATCCTCGAATATAAGATCTAATCATAAACCAGCGAAATGTAAAATATTTTTATGTGTGTATCTAGAAGAGTGGGGTGAGAATGGAAGTGAGAGAAGAAAGAGATTATGTAATGTGAGTTGGGGGTTTTAATTGATTCAAATTAAACACATTGCTAAAATTCAAGTAAATTCAACTGTTTAATTAAAGCTATTTGTACTTCATATAATGATTGGGTTATAGCGAATTTCGCTAAACCGGAAGTCGCCATCTTAGATTTAAAAATGGCGTCAAAAATCAATTTCTGGTACCTACTTCAAGACCATTCCGAAAATATCCATATTGTTGAGGTGCGGGCCATAAGGAATCTTCCAGACCCATCTCTTCCAGCTTTCCGAAAATCCTCTGTCTTTGGCATTCAAAAGGACTTTTTGAAAAAACCGTGTTAATTTCGAAATCCACGCAAAACATAACTGCCAAAATTCTTCGAGGTTCTTTGCATTTCAAAGGACCTAGAATTTTTTTTAGAAAAAAAAACATCTAAGTCTTTTGCATTAAAAAAAGGAAATTTATTCATTTCAACTACCATCAAAGGGATTTTGAACATCATTCTTCATTAGATGCACAATATATGTACCTATGTGAAAAACTGGTGCGAATATTACGCACTACTATTGCACTGACGGATCGCATTCATCGCAGTTGAGTGAGTTTCAGGCAACCTATATTTTAACTAAAGATTAGGACAAATCAGACTGAAGTCCACGCTGGCACGTAGCCAGAGGGAAGGAGGGAGAGTCTAAAGGATAACTCCGCTCCCCCATCACATTTTCGGGAATAATGATAAATGATCACAAATAAAAAAAATTATAATTCCAAACAAGAGTGTTTTCAAATTGACGTGAAAATGGTGTAGAATAAATTTAATAGTAGATTGAACATTGGCAAAATCAAATTCTTACATTGGCGATCCTGTCGGTTATTGTAAAAAGAATCCAGTTAGAATCCCCCACGCGGTAACCAAAATAAGGAAAGAGTGAAAGCGTGTAAACTGAAAGGCTTTCCAAAAACAATATGGCGTTGCGAAAGAAAAAAAGAATTGTGAAAGCGTGTAAACCACGTGCCTTTTCATACTAGCAAAATTGCTGCTTGGTCGCATGTCTTGAAAAATGGCTGCTTTGTAGCCTGCAAAGAAAAAACTCAGCAGCCGCATGCATATATTATATTTCGCAAAAATCACCTTAGGGGCCATCCATATATGACGTGGACAATTTAGGAAAGGGTAGAGGTCACGAGAAAGTCCATGCTTGTCCATTGGGATGAGGTGGGTGTGGGTAATGTCCACGTCGTCATGTTTTTGTCTTTTATAAAAAAATGAAACAAATTTTTATTGTCATTGGTGTGAGGGGTTATATTCAATTTTTTTCAAGATTTTTAAATAGTCCAAGTGCTTATAACAGCATAGTATGTGCGTGTGCATCACGTGTGAAAACATCTATGACAACTATCATCGAAAAAATCATAAGAACTCGCACGAAAAAGAATCAGATTTTTTTTATCTAAATCACTGGATGCAATCATCTGTAACATGGTCTAATCACATTAATTTTGGATTTCATAGCTAGAGGTTGAAATTACGAACCAATTCAAGAATTCAAAGGTTATTTTGTGATGAATCTTTGAAATGTAAATATAAAATATCATAAGTCGTTGAGATTTGAACGATTTTCATGAGTGTTGCTTCATATTTCTAGATCCCATTTTTATGAAACTACCCATTTTTTTTGAAAGTCCACATGGACACCGTAGGGAGGGGTAGGGGTTTAGGAATTGTCCACACTTGTCCACGAGGGGGTCAGAAAAAAAGGTTTTTTATCCACGTGGTAAATGAACGGCCCCTTATAGTACGCCACATAACAATTGAATAAAAAAAGCTCGTGCATAAATATCAGCACAAAAATACCTTGCCGCAATGAAAACTAGGCATGACGGTTCGGGACATCCACATTATATTCAAATCACAAAACAAATAGTTTTCCTTTTGTTCTAGAATAATGACATCGCATAATTGCATATAATCAATCGTAAGACTAAAACAAAATGGCCGCCAGTATAAAATATTACCGCTACAAAGCTTGACATGGCAGATCGGGACGACCGCATTGTATTCAGCTAAATGCCTTGAGCAACACGATTTTTTGAGCCATTAAGGTTGGACAGAGAAAGGGTAAAATTCGCAAACGAAAACAGCAGTTTTCGCCACACCGTATGTCAGATCTTCATAAAAATCAATCAGCAGTACTGTAACATCATTCTACATACGCTGATTGATGGTGTGGAGCAAAACTGCTTTTTTCGTTTGCGAATTTTGCGCATTCTCTGTCCAACCTTAATGCATTGCTCGTATACGCACACCAGCGTTACCAACGACGAACCAAAGGGCCCATTGATCGCAGCAACCTCGACCGGTCATCTTTTTGCTTACGATCGCCTCACAGGTAAGACGTGCTCCTGTTGCTCTCATTTAAGTGTAATACCGTGATGGGAGATTTTCAAGTAATGCAACCAAATTCTCAAATTTTGGTCTACGAATGTTCATGAATGGCCCCTTGTCTCTCTGGTCGTGACAAAGTGAAAACACGACCCATGGGCTTTTCCCATGTAAATTATCAAAAACGGTTCACCATCCAGTTGCCATCTTGGTTTTCAGAATTGCGTCCAAAATCGATCTCTGGTATCCATCCGTAAAGCCTGTTCCGAAAATACCCATATTGATTAGGTTAGAGAGAATTAATCATTTGCCACAAAAATGGGGTGCACATAACCGACCATGTTTGGGAACCGATAAACGATTTAGTAACCTTTTTAAAAACAATTGTGGCGAACGTTTCGGTGGCATTCAATTTTTGAACAATATAAAATTAATTCACTTCGTAAATATTCTATGGGCATACTTTTTCGATCGATCTGCTTCTTTCTATAACACTAAGCAAATGATCAAAAAACTTTTAAGCAGGTTTTCACTTGTACAACAAATATTTTGGTTGTAGTACAGAACCTACGAATCAATTGTCAACAACCGACCACTTTCCCCTATCTACTACGAAACTATATGAAGTGAAACAACGAGAAAAACATTCGTTTTCGAGCTCTCCATCGAGACAGAGGTTGTTTTTTCTAGTCCGTAGTGCTGTGTGTGGCGATAAAGAATACTGTTAATCCGCATTCAAGGTTATTTTGCCAGTTCGGTTCGGTCCTCAGTCTTTTGTTCGCGCGTGAGGATTAAACAATAACCAGCTGTATAAGCTGGATCGGATCGTCGTTGGACACCAGTTTAAGGCTCAAGTTACCTCAAGGCTTGGTAGTATGCGTAAGAAAAATTTTGTTGAGCTTTGCCACCAGATTATCCATTTAAACCTTTTCAAAACTCTAAAAGAAGAATATCAGTCGATTTATTAGATCATCACGATTCAATTCATGCAAAATACCTGCTGGAAAAACCATCGGCTTAGCTGGATGGTGCTTTTGAAAAAGTGGCTGTGATTTTTTGTCACACTACCACACCGAGCTGGGGTACGCAACACAACTGCACAAAGAAAAAACCACAGCCACTTTTTCAAAAGCACCATCCAGCTAAGCCGATGGTTTTTCCAGCAGGTATTTTGCATGATTTGAATCGTGGTGATCTAAAAAATCGACTGATATTCTTCTTTTAGAGTTTTAAAAAGGTTTAAATGGATAATCCGGTGGCAAAGCTGAACACAAATTTTCCTACGCACACTACCAAGCGTTCAATTCTAACACATGCTTAAAAAAGGTAACTTGAACCTTAAAGCTAAGTGGTTTTGTCTTTTGTAACACATTTATTGCTTTCTTCCGTCTGCGCGGGCGCTGACCCCGTGCATTGACGTTTTTTATGGTTCCCTCTCCGGATGGTCAAATGGAAGTTGAATCGGGTTCAACTTCTAAAGCCCCCCCCCCCGGCCCAAATGCTATCCAGAACTCTCAACTGGTCCATCTGTGGTCTTCTTTCGGCCCAAGACTAAATCACTGAATCTTCTTCAGATTTCTAAAGACCTGACGGAACGGTTCTCGGCTGTGACCGAAATTTCAAAGGTCCGCTCGGACAAGATAAGGGTGTTGCTAGCCAACTCAAAGCAGGCAAACGATGTTGCTTGCTGTGAGCACATTACGCGGGATTATAACGTGTATATTCCAGCTGTAAAAGTACAATCCGAAGGCGTCGTAACCGATGAGAGTTTGACGTGCGAGGATCTGCTGAAGTACGGGGTTGGCCGTTTCAGAGACCGCTTACTTCAGCCAGTGAAAATACTTGAGTGCAAACGTTTGCACTCAGTAGTAGTTGCGGGGGATGGTTCAAAAACGTACCCCCAATCAAACTCTTATCGGGTGACCTTCGCTGGTACCGCTTTGCCAAATTTCGTCCTCTTGCACAAGGTTCGTCTGCCTGTGCGTCTGTTTATAACGCGGGTCATGAATTGCACAAAGTGTAAACAACTGGGTCACACAGCCACCCATTGTAGCAATAAGGCCCGCTGTGGAAAATGCGGGGAGAATCATCTAGATGATTCGTGCAGTAGGCAAGCCGAAAAGTGTCCTTACTGTGCGGAGAGTCTGCATGATATCTCGGCATGTCCCGCGTACAAACTACGCGGGGATAAACTGAAACGTTCCCTTGCGGGATGATCCAAACATTCTTTCGCAGAAATGTTAAAGAATGCTACGCCACCATCCTCAACAAACATCTATACTCACTTGCCTCCTGACGAGGGCGAGGCTGGTAACCCACAAGAGGGAACATCTACTAGGGTGCCTAGAAGTTATAGGAAGAGGAGGAACATTTCCTCTCCTAAAGGTCCTTGTAAAGGCCAGAAGGTGTCCCTTGACGGGGCTCCGAAAGTGACATCTATTGGAAGTGTTGCAACCAAACCGAAGCAATCAGCTCCTAGTCTCGGAGGATTAAGCTCAGAGAAGGAGTTCCCAGCACTTCCAGGAACATCAAAAATCCCAAGTGTTCCTTTGTTTCAGTTCGAGAGTAATCACAGCACTGGAATTATAAAACTCTCGGACATAGCGGACTGGATCATAAAAACTTTCAATATTACTGATCCTATTAAAAGTCTTATGTTAGCTTTTCTCCCTACAGTGAGAACATTTTTGAAGCAGTTGACTGCTAAATGGCCCCTCCTCTCAGCGATTGTATCTTGCAATGGCTAACTCATCGAACGAGGTCACGGATTTTATCACTGTTCTACAGTGGAATTGCAGAAGTATCATCCCGAAAATCGATTCCTTCAAAATTTTAATAAATAATTTGAGTTGCGATGCATTTGCATTATGTGAAACTTGGTTAACTTCCGACATAGACCTCAACTTCCACGACTTTAATATTATTCGCCTGGATCGAGACACCCTATGGAGGAGTGCTTTTGGGGATCAAAAAGTGCTATTCCTTCTACAAAATTAACCTTCCCTCGATAACAGGTATTGAAGTTGTAGCTTGTCAAGTAACAACCAAAGGCAAAAGCCTTTGCATAGCTTCCATATAACACCGCGGTTGGGCACCGACGGCTACAAGACATCTTAGAATCCCTGCCAGCACCGCGACTAGTTTTAGGAGACTTTAACTCTCACGGTGCAGCATGGGGTTGCCTCTATGATGATAACCGGTCTTCCTTAATTCAGGATCTTTGCGATAACTTCAATTTGACAATTTTAAACGCGGGTGAAATGATACGGATTCCTGCTCCTCCAGCGCGCCCGAGCGCCTTAGACTTGTCCCTTTGCTCAACATCGCTGCGGTTAAATTGCAAGTGGAAGGTAATTCCTGATCCCCACGGCAGCGACCATCTGCCGATTGTAGTCTCAATCAATAACGGTTCTAGGCCATTGAAATCAATCGATATTTCGTATGACCTCACACGAAATATCGATTGGAAGGGCTATGCTGCCGCGATATCCGACAACATCGAATCTACCCAAGAACTTCCTCCGGAGGAAGAGTACAGCTTTTTGGCTGGCTTGATTCTCGACAGCGCGAATCAAGCTCAGACTAAGCCAGTACCCGGCGCGAACATACAAAAACGCTCTCCTAATCCGTGGTGGGACAAAGAGTGCTCAGACGTGTACGCGGAGAAGGCCGCCGCGTATAAGACCTTCCGGGACGACGGGTTACCCGCTAGCTATCGACAATATGCAAAATTAGAAACGCGAATGAAGTTTGATGAAAGCCAAGAAACGTAGTTACTGGCGCCGGTTTGTTGACGGACTAACGAGAGAAACATCGATGAGCACTCTTTGGGGCACGGCCCGGCGTTTGCGAAACCGAAACAGTACTAACGAGAGTGCAGAATATTCAAACCGTTGGATATTCGATTTCGCCAAGAAGGTTTGTCCGGATTCCGCCCCGGCACAGAAGATTTACCGCGCCGCGTCTCCTCACGATAGCGCGAACGAAACACCTTTTTCGATGGTGGAGTTCTCACTTGCTCTCTTGTCGTGTAACAATAAAGCTCCGGGGCCAGACAGAATCAAATTCAACTTGTTGAAGAATCTGCCAGACTCTGCCAAGAGACGCTTGTTGAACTTATTTAATAAGTTTCTTGAGGCTAACATTGTCCCAATCGATTGGAGACAAGTGAAGGTCATCGCCATCCAAAAACCAGGAAAACCAGCCTCCGACCACAATTCGTATCGTCCGATCGCAATGCTATCCTGTATCCGGAAGTTGTTCGAGAAAATGATCCTATTCCGCCTCGACAATTGGGTCGAAGCAAATGGCTTACTGTCAGATACACAATTTGGCTTTCGCAAATGCAAAGGGACGAACGATTGTCTTGCGTTGCTCTCAACTGAAATTCAAATGGCCTATGCTAGCAAAGAGCAGATGGCATCAGTGTTCCTAGATATTAAGGGGGCTTTTGATACAGTTTCGATCAACATTCTTTCAGAGCACATGCATTTTTCGCATGGTGACTTATCGACATCACGATTTAGCTACATGGGCCTTCCCCAGGGCTCATGCCTAAGCCCCCTGTTATACAATTTCTACGTCAACGACATTGACGAATGTCTTGACAATTCCTGCACGTTAAGGCAACTTGCAGACGATGGCGTGGTGTCTGTTACGGGATCCAAAGCTGTCGATCTACAAGGAGCATTACAGAATACCTTGGACAATTTGTCTGCTTGGGCTATTAAGCTGGGTATCGAATTCTCCACGGAGAAAACTGAGCTAGTTGTATTTTCTAGGAAGCGTGAACCAGCACAACTGCAGCTTCTATTAATGGGTCAAACTATCGCTCAGGTCTTCACAGTAAAATATCTAGGGGTCTGGTTCGACTCGAAAGGTACTTGGGAATGCCATATTCGGTATCTGAAACAGAAATGCCAGCAAAGGATCAACTTTTGTATTCCTAGTTTTAAGATAGTTGTAATTTTACCTCTTTGTTAAAACTATTGTCCCCCATCTTGTAAATAGAATTGTATCCCTAGTCTTAAAACACCTGCGAATTTTCTCATAAATATTTGTTCCCCCTTTTGTGTACCAAACTATATTGTTAGTTTTAAGATAACTGTAAATATTTCCTAAAAATTATTACTATTGAATTCCTTGTTTTAAAATTTTTTCATAAAAAAAAATCTTTCGCCCCCTCTCTTGTATATAGAATTTTATTTCTAGTCTTAAGATAGCTGTAAAATTTTTCTTTTTTAAAAAAAATATTTCAACATTGTAACCTCCTAGTTTTAAAATATCCAAAATGTAAAAACAAAAGAATTTGGCACCGCCAAGCTAACGCATTTGTGCCTATCAAATAAACGAAATGAATAAAAAAAAAAAAGGATCAACTTTCTTCGTACAATAACCGGAACGTGCCCACCCAGGAGACCTAATTAGGTTGTATCAAACAACGATACTGTAGAATACGGATGCTTCTGCTTTCGCTCCGCCGCGAACATACATTTCATCAAACTCGAAAGAATTCAGTATCGTTGTTTGCGTATCGCCTTAGGGTGCATGCAGTCGACCCATACGATGAGTCTCGAAGTGCTGTCGGGCGTTCTCCCGTTGAAAAATCGATTTTTGGAACTCTCATATCGATTGCTCATTCGATGCGATATCTTGAACCCGGTGGTGATTGAAAATTTCGAAAGGCTTGTTGAGCTCAATTCTCAGACCCGTTTCATGTCCCTGTACTTTGACTACAAGGCGCAGAATATTAACCCTTCTTCTTACAATCCCAACCGTGTGCATTTCATAAATACTTCTGAATCTACTGGTTTCTTCGACACATCCATGAAAAACGAGATTAGTGGAATTCCGGACCACATACGCCCATAAGTGGTTCCAAACATTTTTTATAATAAATCCCGAGAAGTCCACTGTTCTAAGATGTTTTATACTGACGGATCAAACCTCGAAGGGTCCACTGGCTTCGGTATTTTCAATCAAAAGTTCACCGTCTCCTACAAACTCAGTGACCCTGCTTCAGTTTACGCCGCAGAACTAGCTGCCATTCAGTATACCCTTGGAGTCATTGAAACATTACCCGCAGGCCATTACTTCATCGTTTCGGATAACCTCAGTTCCATTGACGCTATTCGCTCGATGAAACATGGAAAGCACTCCTCGTATTTTTTGGGGAAAATACGGGAGCTACTGAGTGTTTTATCTGACAACTCTTTCCAGATTACCTTGGTATGGGTCCCTTCTCATTGCTCCATTCCGGGCAATGAGAAGGCGGACTCCTTAGCTAAGGTGGGTGCCTTAGAAGGAGACGTTTACGAAAGACCAATTTGCTTCAGCGAATTTTTCGGTATTACTCATCAGAGAACCCTCGAAAGTTGGTAAACTTCGTGGAGCAGTGGGGAGCTAGGAAGGTGGCTACATTCGATAACCCCTAAGGTATCGACGAAACCTTGGTTCAAGGGGATGGATGTGGGTCGTGACTTCATTCGTGTGATGTCGCGACTCATGGCAAACCATTACACGCTGGATGCACATCTCCGGCGTGTTGGGCTCGAGGATAGTGGTATCTGCGCTTGTGGCGACGGCTATCACGGCATCGAGCACATTGTCTGGGCGTGCACCGAGTACAGTTCCGCCAGGTCTCGGCTAATGGATACCCTGGGGGCCCGCGGAAGACCAACCAACGTCCCGGTTCGAGATGTGCTGGCAAGCCGCGATGTCCTCTATATGTCCCTTATATATACACCTTTGTGAAAACCATCAATATACAAGTCTAACTGCCCCTTCTTATTTTCCTTATCATTCTCAGAACCCTCTTCCACCTGTATCAAAGCATCTGTATCGAATGAGCCAACAAACACGGGACCTACGGCACGAACATAACACGCTTAACTCGAAATGTAGCCAATCCACATCTGAGCCGTACTACGAAATCGTCTGGAAAAACCCCTGCCATCTTGAGGAGGACCACCCGGCGTCCCAGTACATGATTCCCCTGATGAAGGCCACCCGAGTTTGTAATCCATCCGTTGATCTCACGATGCCTGAAACTGAAATAATTTTCTCTCCCTGCCATCTTTGTTTACCCTCCCTCCCCTGACTCTTATACCCAGAAGTAACACCCCTACCCCCCCCCCCCCCCCCCCAATATCTTCACGAAGCATTTAGCTCTTCTTGTCTATTCTAGTTTTGACTATTATATTATATGATCTCGTTGAAAATTCCCAACTCTACTACCCAAAAAATAACTATAATTACGAATCTTTACAAAGTTCAATCATGCCCTCTAGTTATTCCTACTTTTAAGATAGTCGTAAAAAATTGTCCCCCTTAGTTAAACATTATTTGCTCCAATGGTCTCACTGATAAAAGTGTCAAACCATATTGCCACAAAAACTAAATGACCCCCCTAATGTTACGAAAATAATATTATCCCCTTGTGTAGATATATAAGATAGCTATAAAATCGCATTAGTTTCATTTTTAAAAAAATCGATATGTAATCCCCTAGTTTTAAGCAATTTAAAATGTAAAACAAAACAAAATTGGCACCTTTAAGCTAACGCAACGTGCCTTATCAAATAAACGAATTGAATAAAAAAGAACGAGAAAAATGTTAGCCTTCGTTAGGTGTAACATTATTGTAACGAATAATTTCGAAATTATTTTAATATTTAAATGTTTTTGAAATTAAATTGTTTGTTAGAAATTCAGAATTTGGTAAATACTACTGTCTTTGATGCGGTTGGCCAACAGGAATCGGTGCCGAAGCGGATCATGGTGGCCTCAATAATACTGTACAAAGATAATGTGGTCAATCGATAAAACTGATTCAAAACCTTTGTAATTATTTTGTAAAGCATGTAGAAAATCACAACTAAAATACGAATGAAACTTCATGAATCCAGTACTAACACTCAGAGAGTTTTTCGGAAGCATTTTTAGTAGATTTACTGATATTAATATATACTAGTGACTGGATTAAGGTCCATATAAGTTCTAGAATATGAATTGACCAATTTTACACAAACTCGAATGCAAATTCCAATTCGTTTCAATTAAAGTTAAAAAATTCCTTTCGACAAAAACAACACCGCATTCAATGTAAAATTTGTGAATTTTAATTCATCAAGCAGTGACCGCTGGCTTATTCTTTGTTCTGGAACTCTGTGGACTCTCGAAAGTATTTTCAAAATTCGCATGGCAACTATTGCGCTTTTCATCTGATTTGCCTAAACAACTTCAAGGTACCAAAGAGGGGCAGTAAAGCAGTTTTTGCATGTCGCTAAATATTGTATTTAAACACTAAAGTGTGTTTTTAATTACGCAAGAGACCTCAATATTTTTTACATTCTCGCGTTTGATGATTTTTTTTAAAACGGGTCAGAAAACGTAGAAAAACATCTATGGTCCCTTAAGTGATTGGTATACAGCAGCAACATTGAACGCATTATTGTTTGAATTATTTTCCAACAGTAAATATGCTGTTTGTTTAGGCTTAGGTGCTTTTCTGATCTAACAGGTAGGGTGATAATAGAAACAAGGAGAAAATCTGCTCATTACCTTATATTTTCATAAAAATATACAGACATTTTCCAACGAAATAAGCAGATTGGAAGCTACACCATTAATTTTGTTCTACCGACTCTCACTTTTTCCACAACTTTTTACCAAGTTTTACGCAGCCGAGCTAACCAAGATCTCAGTACAAGTGACGTTTGTTTTGCTGAAACTCGGAAAATATATCACTGAAAATCAGTAAATTGAAGCCACGTTGCTGAACTATCAATTGAAAAAATTAATTGACCGTTCAGCTGTGCGGAAAACACCGAACTGAATATGAGATATTCAAATGTTGAATCTTCAAAAACACGAACGATTTTGAAGAAACTACTTACCACCGAATCAAACTTAAGTTATAAATGCTTATAACAGTTTTGGTTTCATCTCAATTAATACCTGAAGCATCGAAACACTCAAATAGCTATATAATTAGCTGTAGGAAGCTGAAAAAAATGCATTCAAAGTATAGTCCATAAAGGAAGACTATTCTGATTGCAATTGAAAAGCGAGATAGTAAACTTGTTCTTTGTTTATTCTCCTATTTTCAGCGTGCGCAACTAGTGTTTAGGATAAGCAATTTATTAACTAAAATGTACATAAGATGCGCAAAAGTTGCCCAAGCCGAAAATAGGACAAAACGACAGGCGCAAGTCCAATCAGCTAAACTGCTCACTCGACTGACACGCAGTGCTAATCACAGAAGTGAAACTGATTCACCAGCAATTCAATACTAGCGCATGCAAAATAACTGGTGTATTGGTATGTGTACGTTAAAAGTCTCTTTCCTCTCGATGCCGTTTGTTGACCAAATCATCGGCCCTCACCGTACGGTGGATTGTTGAGCTGTCTGATGTGATGATCTCTCTCTCGCGCAACATAATCAAGCTTTGTTTATGTTGCACGCTGGTGTCACAGCGCGTCGCTTTACTCTCCCGTAACAAAAAGTCATCAAAATACCGATGAGTTGCTGGTGGATTTAAGAACGCGCCTAATATCACATTACCGAATAAAAGTGACCCCATATACGAGAAATAGAGAGTGCGGCATCTCTCCTGACGCGGCATCTCTCCCGAAATTACCCTAAATCAGAAAAGATTTAAAGCTTATATTAAACGGAATCGCTGATTCTAAACGAATTTGATGTTGTTCGTAAAGCGGTTTTTAAAGCCTTTTAGAGAATATGTATGCTGCTTCGGAAAAGTTTTAAAGCAGGTTTATATAAATTGGGCCAACTAGTTAGAAAATGATCTTGAAGCGTTTATCAGGAGGTTTTCATGGAATTGAAAGTTTTAATGCTAGTTTTCCAAAATAAGTTGTGGAAACCGCTAATAGAATTTAATTAAACTAAAATTGTTACTTAGGAGAGCCTCTGTCTACTTTCTCTTTCGTTCATTACGGCGTTATCATAAAACTTTCCAATATTGTTTTAGTACCGAAAGACTCTTAATTTCTATTAGCATATTATGCTAAGAGTTAAGGAGCAAACGCATAAGCGGTCGAGTTTTGAAGGGGACCTTCTCCTAGATTCGGCGGAAAATCAAAGCAATATTTGAGAATTTTTTGTGGAAAAATCAAGACATACGAATTCATATCTTGAAAGCAAAACTGCTCCATAGAATGACTTCCAAATTATTGAACACATCTCCTTCCACTATTTTTGGGAAGTATGCCAAAATGTAATGGTGAATTATGAAAAAAGAATAATTTTGTTCGTTTAATGACCTGCCAACAAAAATTTGTTCCATATATATATATTGGCACTATATTATCAATGAAACAATATTAGTAATTAATTGATTTCCCTGAATAAAAGAGCAAAACTGTGACAATTCTGTCTTACAATACCACATCAAAGACATTACATTCATTGAACAACATTCATACGTACACTAACCATGAAATTCGTCTATGACTTTCCTTCTCGGGCAGCAGCGTGAAAGTTTGTAAGCTTATGACGTTCATAAAAAATGTCACGTTTCCCGCCTTGATTGCAGCATCTTCTCGGCAGAAGCGTTCGCAACCAAACAGCACCACAGAAAGCCATCAATCATATAACAATGTAGGCTCGTAAAGATGTCTACAAAGAGTCAAAATGGTTATGACTGTCGATTTTAGTCTGCAAAAATTGATTTATAATCGCATATTACTGAAAACATGATTTGAATACGACCCTTCATTCAAAATCGCTTTGATGTTCTAGTTAAATCGTGTTCGATCGGAGTTGGTTGTAGAGCACTGACAACTTATATTCATATAGCTACAAATCGGAGTAGGGTTTCTCTAGTTGAATATAAGATATGATTACAAAATCTTGTCACACTTATAATCATTGAAATACTTCTGTGTAGTAAATCCTGCTCTACAATCCAAACGTCATAAGTTTGAATCCCGTCTTAACATGAGAAGAACTCTCTATGGGTTGGGTTTGGCAATTCGGTTTACAATCAGCATTTGTTTTTTCTCCCCAAACCCCACTTTTTACGTAGGGGAGCCCGGAGCTAGTTGGCGGTTGGGGTAAGTTGGCGGAAGCCCTTTTTCTCCGCTTCTATTAGACATAAAGCGTTCCCTCTCGTTGTGTACCTCAAGTAATGTGAAACACATTATCCGATGTTTTTTTGTTGCAAAACATTTTGTTTTGTTGAAATTGTGCGCGATATTGTGTTTTCGAGCATACCAAGTAAATTTTCTAAATTTTAAATACTTTGCGGTACTTAGGGTGATTTTCAATCTATTTCCCGAATGATTATATCTTTCGATAGCGCGTTAAAAGAGGTTTTAGTATCCGTATAGATATTACATCTATCCACAAACAAAAGTTATTTTTTAAATAGTTTTTAATTGTTGGGGTAAGCTGGCGGTGTTGCACGCGGGGCAAGTTGGCGGTACTATTTACAGTGTAACATTTCTGGAATTCATTCCAAAGTAAGAAAATCTTTTTCTTGTGTATCTCGCCAATGTAGGAGACATTTTTTCCGGCCAATTGCACGAAAAATTTCGAAAATTTGCTTTTGAATAGGGAGTAAGCGCCAAAGTCAAAATGCCGGGGTATTGAAACTGAAATATAATAGCAAATATCGGTTAATATACAGTTTTCTCAAAAAGACATTCAGCACGTTCCAAAAGGACCCTTGAGGTAATTGAATCTCCATTTGATTGCTTAGTTTTTGGCATATCCTACCATACCGCCAACAGACCCCGGGGTAAGTTGGCGGGTTTTCCGCGTCACATATTTTTGTCTTTAAAAAAGGCGAAATTGCATCAAACACTTTAAAAAAATCAGAGATGTTGGCAACAGTCTGCTCTTTCAAGCCGCATGTTCTATTTTGCAAGATCTACCTACATCAAAGCGGTAAAAATTGAAAACACCGCCAACTAGCCCCGGTTTCCCCTATTTCGTTATACGGGAGATGATTGATGTGCCTATTAAATGTTCCTAATTTTTTATCTTCTTTACCGACGAATCAGTATATAGTGCTCCAGAATCGTGTACTAGTTATGGATATCGTATATAATGAGATTGTTTCGCATATTCAATCGTAAATACATTCTTTAGAATCGCTTTCATACTAGAAATTATCGCGCCTAACGTGTATACTGTTGTCAGAAATCGTCAAATTCAATCCCTATGTACGTATACCGCCTCCAATTTGGTACGCATATGCCGGTTTTTTGCATTTTGTGCGACTATTTTACTGGGATATAAACACGTATTATTCAGTTACAACTTGGATATATCATCAAACAGGCAGGCTGGGGCTAATAGCATGCAACACGGTCAGCAATTTGATAATCATGTCCGACTCGGCCAGTTGCTTTTCGGCATTAGAAGCTGGCACTTCGCAACACCCATGGATTGAGCAGATTGAAAACATACTTCGAAACCGTCCAATCGATCATTGCTGGATTCCAAGACACGCAGGCATTCGCGGCAATGAAGAAGCTGACCGACTCGCAGGAGAAGCCAAGGGCAATGCTCCACTAGAAATATCCGTTCCGGGTATTTTCAGCATCAGCGGTGGTCAGCGTCCACTGAGGTAAAACTACGCGAAGTAATATTCGACGCGAAGAAGTGGACTGACCGTGAGATTTCGGCCGACCAGCGACTGCTAACCCGGTTGCGAATAGGCCACACTCGATTGACGCACGAATTCTTGCTCAAGAGGACATCTCCACCAGAGTGCGACTGCTACGGAGTCACCGTAGACGTCCGTCACGTGATTCTTCACTGTAGAAAGTATGACAAAACCAGGAAAAAGCACGGTATTGGTACGACGTGTTTACGGGAGGCGTTATGCAACGACAATGACAGCGAGCATAAAATGCTAAGCTTTCTCAAAGAAGAAAATTTGTTCAAACTGAGCCAGAATACATACCTTTGAAATGTAGCTTATATTGAATCTTTAAAGCATGTATGCGTTTCGTCAGCTTTATATACCTATACTGCCTATAATCGCAAGTCAGTCCCATGTAGATAGGGAATCCCATAGAACATGGGACTGACTTGCGATTATGGGCAGTATACAGCGCAAGCAATAATGCTCTATTTCGGCTGTGCCTGTATGCATTTATAATGCTACTAGTAAATGCTATAATGGAGTTTCAATGCAACATTAGTGCAAATGTATAGCCAATATTGTACAATGGCTTTATGCTTATGGTTACTTGAGGTGTGGGAGTGACGATGATTGAACTGAACTGGGTGCATCAACTGGGTACAAATGAAAAAAAAGAAAACCAAAGAAAGGATTTGGTATTCTTTTGGCACTCATGACGCGCACAAGGATTGGAATTCAGCATGTTCCGTAGTGGTTTTCTGCTGGTAGGATTTTGGTGACCAAACAGATAAGCATCATTTAAGAAGGATTTTGTTTAATTTCGGTGTTCCAGAATATTTACTAACCAGAAATCTGTCAATCTGTGATATAAGGCAGTTTTCCGTCATGAGCCGCTAGTGAATTATGTCTGTGAGAGTCGACGGCGATAAGAACCTCGTGGATGCTCTACTTTTTTCTTTTTTTTCTACCTTTTTTGTTATTCTCCTTTTCATCGTTAAACAGGAAATACAGGAAACATCGACATACAAATATCAATCACTCGCGTAAGTAGTAGATGAGAAAGTATACGGTATGTTTTTCTATAAACATTCTTAGTCACAAAAGGAGTTGCAGTGCGAAATGTACCGGATAGGAACCCAAAGGCTACAAGAAATTGGAGTGCTGAATGGCACAAGAGAACCAAGTCGTAGTGCTGAATAGTACAACGCCTAGACTAGACAATCTGGAGTTTGCAGCCCAAACTGTCTTCGTAGGGGAAGATCTCTAATTGTCGATCTACAGCTTGATTTCTTATTACCATACAGAATTTGCCACCTTGTGTGGATGCTCGAAAACTGGTAATGTGACGAGGATTGGTGCTGTAACCCTACTGAAGGAACTAACTAAAAAACCCCTCCCCGAAGTAATGCCATAGTGTAGGGCCGAGGAGGAATCCGGTTCCGTGCAAGAGTTCCCTGAGTTGTTGGTTTTTGTGCATTTTTTCCTACTCAGGGTGTTTTCAAGCATTTTCCGCTCTCTAAAAAATATGTAGATGGTAAAACTGAATTATTGTTTCACTCGAGGCCCCACAAACGATCATTCACCTCTAATACAGTGCTCCTATCCCTACCGGCCCGTAGTTTCTGCTGAGGTAACGGTAAACTTAGTGAAGATCGGGTGGTATCTTTGATCTATGCTGACAGGGAATGATGTCAGCATAGATCAAAGGGGGGGAACTGATGAGGGCCGTTTCCTATGTCAAGGGACCGCTTATCACTACAACCCAATGATGGAGCTATGAACAAGAAGAATTTTGACCATGCGATCGCCCGAGGAAGGCACCCCAACTACTGCTGATCTTAATATAGGGCACAATGCGAACGACCACAGACTGGAGGTGGGATAGGCTTCCATGAGACGAGTCCCAAGAGCTACCGCTACGAACGGAAAGAGAGAGCATCCGTGAATGGATAGCACATAGCAAGGAACGTTGCACATCGTCGCTGTTGTGCTATCTTATGACAAGCGACATTTAGCACTTTTCGAGAAAATCGAATTTTAAAGTTTGAGATAGAACATCTTGAAATCTATAAATGTTAGAAGCTTTTCGGAGAAGGCGATCGATGCTTCTATCTTTTCTGTAGTAATCTCTCGATTTATGCGAAGATTGGTTGACTATATTGAAAGTTTTTGCTTAACCTTCCGGCAGTCGCGCTAGTGCACTGAGTGCACGCTGCTCTGAAAATCTAGCGAAATCGTGAGTGGGCCATAAGCGCGACTTCCGGAGGGTTACAATATAAACCAAAGCCGCTCGCGTACGTGTCATAAGTATGTATTGATGATAAAAACTCTTAATCCACCTAACAGTGTTATGAGACATTTATTATAATTATTATCACTTTCGAAAATTTTTTTTGAATCGATTTGAAGTTCATACTCTCAATAGCGATTACTTAAATTTCCAACGCGACTGAGAACTAAGCACTGAAATTTCAGCTCTTGATATCACGCTTCCTCTGAAGTGCATGCGTGCATAGTTCAAACTTTACTTCGATATCGACATTTACTAAAAGTAACTTCCCAGTAGTATCTTTGATTTGAATAATTATCACTAATCCTAATGCCAAAGAACAAAAAACTCTCGAAACCCGTTAGGTAAATTCATCATCATTACTGAAATTTTCCTTTTCAAGAAACTTTTCGATAACCTTCCGTCACTTGCGTCAGTGCACTGGGTGCACGCTGCTCTGAAATTCTATTATTCATTTCCAAATACCTTATAATTTTCTCAACCTTATTTGGAAAAGTTGTTTAATATGCTTTTGTAATATTGTTCAGGAAAAAACAAAGTTTCTGTATTTTCTCCGTCTGCAACATATAAACCTTTAAGTATACACCAATTAATTTAGGATACCTTTTTAACATAAACTATTGCATGAATGGGAATAGGTTCGCTGAATTTTGGAAGAAGTCGATAAGTTGAAAACTATCAAATTGGTGTAGGTCGATGCAATTGAAAAAAATATCCCAAAAAATTGGATGTACCCATTAATGTCGGACACAGTTAATAATAAATACAGTAAAGACCTGTTTTTATCAGCCCCATGGCGCATTTTAGGCTGACAAAATGGGGACATTGCCTAAATCGGTACATTTTTTTCTTCATAACAAACTGAAGCCGTTAAAATATTCTTCCCTTCCCTTGATGTAGTCTGATAACTATTTCTGATTATTTAATATAGTCTTCTAGCGCAAAAACTTTAAAAAAATTATGTTTTTGTTTTTGCTCCTTAAGATAAGGAAAACATGCTCAACAAAGGATTTACTTGAATTCATCCTTGTTCGTCTGCTAGAGCCCATCAAACATATTTTCATATGAGGGTGACAAAATTGGCAACTGACCAAATCGCGTCGAATCTTCAATGTATTATAGTAGATAGGCAGTATTTGAAGAAGTTTCTGATGGACGAATGTAGAATGGCTTTGTTTCTACCCGCTTGAAGTCAGCGGCGTAGCCAGAAATTCGGTTTGGTGGGGTTTGGTGAAAATCGATCTTACCATACAAATGGCATAATTCCGAAAAAATAGGGAGAATCAATTTTTCAAAAAATTGTGACAGAGTTCCTGTGTTTAGCGAATTTGTTGACTTTCATTTAAACAATTTTATTGTGGGCATGAATACTACATGTTGGGAGTATATCGAGTTATAAAATGATATTTACGAAATGTTCCTTAATCTATTTTTTTCTAAAACAAATTTCTATTGTGAGTTTCACAAACTCAAGCTTTGGATAAAATGTAAATTTTATCGAGTAGAAGAGATTTATCATAAACAATAAAATTATAATAATTTATTTTAAAGGTAAATTCGAATAGCCTAAAATATGTTAATACCCTGAACACATGGAGCCTTCATGTCTCCAACAAAGTGGTTTGTAATAGCAAAATTTTACTGAAAACATTAAATCTGGATATTTACAAAATGTTCCTTAATCCATTTTTTTCTAAAACAAATTTCTATTGTGAGTTTCACAAACTCGAGCTTTGGATAAAATGTAAAATTTATCGAGTAGAAGAGATTTATCATAAACAGTAAAATTATAATAATTTATTTTAAAGGTAAATTTGAATAGCCTAAAATATGTTAATACCCTGAGCACATGGAGCCTTCATGTCTCCAACAAAGTAGCAAAATTTTACTGAAAACATTAAATCTGGAATTAAATTGAAGAGTAAATTCTTCATAAATACTGCATGGAGGATATAACGTCAACATTATTTTATCAGATGATGTGTTGTTCAACGTTTTTATAATTCATCAAAGATATTAAACCTCTGAAATTGGTGGTTCCAAAATGAAGTGATTTTGACCTTAAATTACTGTTTTTGAACATTTTTTATACCTAGTCATATGATTGGTAATAGAACAAAAATCAAATGCTAACGTAAATCGTGCAGGACGGAGACGAACGGAAAACGCACATTTTTCTTATAAATTCCACTACTTTCGGAAAGTGTAATTCTCGTTATTAATCATGTTACATTTTCGTCTCAACTCGAAGTATTCTCAAAATAAAAACATTTTCAACAAATGTTCAAAGTTATGCAATTTTTCGGTGAGCAGTTCTATGTTTCATAGACAATTCCAATTTCACTTTCTATTAAAAAGACGCTAATTCATATTACAGTACATCCCTTCAAAAGTGAACTCAATATGATAGGAAATCTGAGGGTTAAATAAAATTTATCTAATTTTCTTTCCTTCTGACCGGAGAAGGTGATAATATTTTATTTTCTTGACAATCAATAAAAGTGTCAAAATATACACTTCATTTCTAAGAAAAACTACAAAGAATGTCGATAGACTTATTTTATCGTGTTTTGAAATAGCGGTAGCAAGACTGAGAGCGCAAAAAGGATACCGCGACAAACTCATTTCTCCGGAGAAATAATGCGTTGTATTTCCAGTTATGGAGAAGTTATGTGAGTACTAATAACTTTTCGTGTGAAAATGTGAGTTTTTATTGTCGCAGTGGCAAATTATCCGAACTCATTTACTCATATGAGTGATAACTGCAATACCTGGTCCTCATGATGTTTAAAACAACAGATTATCAGATAATTATTATTGAAATATTGAATTAAATCAGTCAGCATCAATAAATGTTTAACTTCAATCAAATTATTATTTTTGGGTGGGGGGGTGGTGTTAAGCCCCAAAGCCACCTCTTGGCTACACCGCTGCTTGGAGTTATTTATTTCGCGTTTATTTTCCGAGATATGTTTAAGATCGATCCGATGGTTATAAGTTAGAAAATTTTCAGTCAGAAAGTTCGCGCAAATAAAAATTTGCGTGATCTAGTTCCATCTAAACAATTTGGAACAGTTCAGAGGTAATTTCTGGTATTTCTAATTTCTAGTTGTAGATAGAAAAATGAAGCATCAAATTCGTTTTATCGAAATAATATTTGGTTCATTTTAAGGGATTGTAGCTTTATTGAACAATAAATAGAGGACAAAGAGTAATCCACAAACAACAAGCCATAACTTTTAAAGTATTCAAAATAGATATTTGATGTCTTCAGTAAAGTTTTTCGCAAAAGTAAGAGCTACAAATTTGCTGAAGGCACCAACTCAATACAATCACTTCCAAGAAAATTAATGAAAATATCTCACTCGTAGGGGGATAAATAAGTAAAATCACAATACCAAAAGATAGAGCATATTGTATCCATTGAATTCTCCGAAGATACTATTGACCAGGGCTGGAAACGTGACATTTTTTTATGAACGTCATAAGCCTACAAACTTTCACGCTGCTGCCCGAGCAGGAAAGTCAAAGACGAATTTCATGGTTGGTGTGCGTATGAATGTAATCTCTTTGGTGTGCGTGAATGCCGCCACACAGCAGTTTTGTTTCCCGCCACCAAGGCTAGAAGAAGTCATTTCGAATGTCATTTTAATGCGAAAGTTCGGGAAAAAACCAACACGACCGCCACGGTCCAAGTTTACCTACAGCTGTTATCCATGTAAACGAACGAGAGAAAAGCAAAAACGTTCGTGCTGCTGAGCGTGCCTGTTACATGTTCGTGAAAGTTCGGTTATTCTGCTTAGTGCCGTAGTTTGGTTTGGTTCGCTAACAGTTTCGAATGTATGTGAATGGCCCGTGTGTCTAACTTTCATCATCCGTTGCGTTGGAACTGTTGCAAACAAAATTCATAACATACGAGATTCATGGCTTATATGTGCAAGATTGTAATGTGCGTCAGTTCTTTTTTCGCTTGCTATAGCAAAGGACTGTAAATAAATATTAGCGGTCACCTGGCAGTGTTGAAGGGGAATTGGGGGCAATTGAAAATCAATAGTTTTGGACATTTGAAATGCGCAGGGGGGGGGGGGTCCGCCGATGTGTGAATATGGAATTTTTTTCAACTTTTTAGTAATGAGTTTTATATTGAAGGGGAAATTGTTGTCCGTTGAAAATCAATAGTTTTGTACATTAACAATGCGTAGGGGGGTCCGCCGATGCATGAAATGTTTTGAACTTTTCAGTGATGAGTTTTATATTGAAGGAGAAGTTGTTGGCCGTTGAAAATCAATAGTTTTCTACACGCCGATGCGCCAAAATGGTTTTTTTCAACTTGTTGGTAATGAGTTTTATATTGAAGGAGAAGTTGTTGGCCGTTCAAAAACAATAGCCGATGTGTCAAAATGGAAATATTTTCAACTCTTTAGTAATGAGTTTTATATTGAAGGGCGAATGGTTGGCCGTTGAAAATCAATAGTTTTCTATATTTACAATGCGCATGGGGGTCCCCGCCGATGCATCAAATGGAAATGTTTTCAACTTTTTAATAAGTTTTATATTGAAGGGAAAATTGTTGGCTATTGAAAATCAATAGTTAAGTAATAATAGTTAAATTATGCGTAACAACAAGCTTTGCCGCCTACACTGTTTACTGACTTGCAATTACGTGGAGAAAACGGAAGAAAAGGTTATTTGCAGAAGGTTTGGCAGAAATTTGTTTCCCTACATCGTAAAATATGACTTTTATCGATTAGTTTTAATTACAGTAATGTAATTTGTTCAACAAAACATGACATGTTTCAATTGCAATACGTTTTCAAAGTAGTAGCTACTTTCTCCAGTTTTTTTTTTCATTTCGGTTTAACGGTTGACGAGTTTCCACCATTTTGTGATTTATAATGGTAATACAGTGAATCAGCTGTTTTTATCAGCCCATTGGTGAATTTTAGGCTGATAAAACGGGGACATTGACAAAATCGGGAAATATAATTTTCTTTCTTTTTAATCAACCGATGCTCTTAAAATATTCTTCTTTTGTCCCTAGATACAGCCGCTTAACCCTTTTCATATCTCTAAAATAACAAAAATATGCTCTAAAAATGATTTACTCGAAATCAACTTGGTTCATCTGCTAGAGCCCATCAAACTGCTAACTATCAATTTCCATACGATTCTGACAAAATCGGGTCAAAAAGCTGATAAAATCGGGGGTACACAATATCGGGGGCTGATAAAACCGGGGCTTTACTGCTTGTCTGCAGTTATTATCTTGATATACAGTAACTGTAATAAAAAATTTCGATAAAGCTACTTCCAACTTTCTAAAATTTTAAATTACTAAAAAGTTGAAAACATTTCCATTTTGACGCATCAGTATCCCCCTGCGCATTGTAAATGTACAAAGCTATTGATTTTCAACGGCCAACAATTTCTCCTTCAATATAAAACTTATTACAAAAACCTGTTTTAATCCACCTAGCGGTGCAATAGGAGAATTATTGAGTTGTTCATATTCATTAAAAACTTTCAAATGTATATATTACATTTTTATTATACACGACATGGCAATTATATACAAGAAAAGAAATCATTAGTCGAGCTCTAAAATTTTGTAAAAGAAAAACCAGCCACGGCAATATTAAATTGAAATATTGAGAAAGGCAAAAGGTGCAAAAACAAATTTTTTTCGAGATAACATAAAATCTCGACGTTTCATGCGTTTTAAAGATGTTTGGCATCAAAAATACAAATTCGAATTTTGAAATTTCATGGGGTCTCCCCTTTGAAAAAAAAATTGAGTTCCGGCTTATATGGGAACTTCATACGCACGCCACAACCTGTAACTCCGGAACCGGAAGTCGAATCGGGATGAAATTAAATAGCCCCCCGTAAATGGCGCAACACCTTTCATTTGAAACTAAGTTTGGTTGAATCGGTCTAGCCATCTCCGAGAAACCGATGTGACTGTTATTCTGAATTTGGATACTTCCGCCGGGGCTTCCGGAACCGATGATAGTGGCCAATGTGACCAAAAAGACTTTGAATGGCTGTTAGTAAGTTCATTGCAGAATTTATTAAAATCGTCATTTTCTACGTGATCGTACTCATAACCCTGTAATTCCGGAACCGGATGTCAGACCCATTAGAAATTCAATAGCAGCCTATGGGAACGTTGCACCTTTCATTTGGGACAAAGTTTGTGAAAATCGGTTCAGCCATCTCTGAGAAAAGTGAGTGAGATTGTGTTCGCGTACACACACAGACGCACACACATACATACACACACATGCATACAACCGAAGAAGCCCAGGAAGGTCGATGAAGGGCAGCGAAAAAGCCGACAATCGCAGAGTGAATGGCGTACCGCCGAAACCGCAGAAGAGAGGAGGAAAAAACAGAAAGAAAAGGAGGAAAAGAAGAAAGAAGACCTTCGGCCACACCAGCAGAAGCAGAGGGGAGCGCTCTAGTCGTCAAAGTAAACGAAGGCGTGACGTACGCTGCGATCCTCAAAAGAGTGAGAGAGGATCTCAAGTTGAAGGAGCTGGGGGAGAACGTTATAAGAACAAGGCGTACTCAGAAAGGCGAAATGCTGTTCGAGCTGAAGAAAGATCCATTGATCAAGAGCTCGGCCTACCGGGAACTCGTGGCAGTAGCGGTGGGAGGAGAAGCGAATGTGAGAGCATTAGTTCAGGAAGCAGTGGTCGAGTGCAGGAATCTGGAAGAGATCACAACGGAAGACGAAGTGAGACGCGCGCTAATAGAGCAAGGAAACCTGGAGAGGGAGCAGATATCAATAAGATTGAGGAAGGCGTACAGTGGCACACAGACAGCAGTGATACGCTTATCGCCAACCGCAGCCAACAAGCATATGTCGACCGGTAAGATCAAAATCGGGTGGTCGGTGTGCTCGTTGTGATTGATCCCTAGAGCCACTAAACAAATGGAGAGGTGTTTCAGATGACTGGGTTTTGGCTATCAGGCAAGAAACTGTAGAGGCCCGGACAGATCTGATCTGTGCAGAAAATGTGGGGAGAAAGAACACATTGCTAGAGACTGCATAAAGTAACCGAAGTGCTTGCTCTGCACAAATGAGGTCGGAAAAGACCACATGACGGGAGGCTTCTTATGCCCAGAGTACAAAAAGGCGAAGGCAGGCCAATAATGATGGAGGTTACCCAGCTCAATCTCAATCATTGTGACATTACACAGCAACTGTTGTGGCAGTCAACAACAGAAAGGAAGTGCGACGTTGCAATTATTGCAGAGCCGTATCGTGTCCCTCCCGATAACGGTAACTGGGTGGTGGATAGTGCAGGGATGGCGGCAATCCAAGTGATAGGCGGTTTCCCTGTTCAAGAAGGGGTGGATAGCACACACGAAGGTTTCGTGATCGCCAGGATAAACGGCGTATTCGTGTGTAGCTGTTATGCTCCTCCACGGTGGACACCAGAGCAATACAACCGGATGCTGGACGCATTAACCGACTCGTTAGTCGGGCGAACGCCGGTTGTTATAGGAGGACATTTCAACGCTTGGGCCGTGGAGTGGGGTAGCAGGCTGACCAACGCACGAGGTTACAGCCTATTGGAAGCACTGGCAAAGCTGGATGTAAAGCTGTGCAATGAAGGTTCCGCTAGCACATTCCGTAAAGACGGTCGGGAATCCATCATCGACGTAACATTCTGCAGCGCGTCGCTGATGGATGACATGAATTGGCGAGTTAGTGAGCAGTACACACATAGTGATCGCCAAGCCATCCACTACACCATCGGTCGGCGAAATCGTACGGTGACGCAGAGAGTGAGGACTGGCGAGCGGAAGTGGAAAATAAAGGAATTCGACAAGGACCTTTTTGTGGAAGCACTTCGTGCTGACAGCGTCACTCCAATTCCGAGTGCCGATGAGCTGTCGGAAACAATAGCTAGGACATGCGATATAACAATGCCGAGGAACTACCGGCGTACTGGTGGAACGAAAGGCTAAGCATCCTCCGGGCTATTTGCCTAAAAGCCAGAAGACGCGTTCAGAGAGCAAGATCTGAGACAGTCAGAGAAGAGTATAAGGTAACATTCCGTGCGGTTAGGGCCGCTTTTAAACGTGAGATAGTGCTAAGCAAGTCCACCTGCTACAAGGAGCTGTGCAGAGAAGTAGACGCTAACCCCTGGGGCAATGCTTACCGTGTCGTTATGGCCAGGATCAAGGGTCCAATGACGCCAGTCGAAATGTGCGGCGACAAGCTGAAAATTATCGTGGAGGGCCTTTTCCCGAAGCACGACCCAACCGCATGGCTGCCTACACCGTACGCTGATGCAGATTGTGGAAATGCAAGTGACAATCTGGTTTCCAACGACGAGCTCCTTATAGTGGCAAAAGGGCTGAAAGCGAAGAAAGCTCCCGGACCGGATGGTATCCCCAACGTGGCACTGAAGACTGCGATCCTGGCGTTTCCGGACATGTTCAGGATAGTCCTACAGAAATGCCTGGACGATGGCTACTTTCCGGATAGATGGAAGATCCAGAAGCTGGTGTTACTGCCAAAACCAGGGAAACCACCAGGAGATCCAGCATCGTATCGTCCTCTATGCCTGCTGGATACCCTCGGTAAACTCCTGGAAAGAGTCATCCTCAACAGGCTGACGACCTACGCTGAACGTGAGAACGGACTATCGCAGAGAACTGTCTTCTGAGAACTGGGTTCCGGAAAGGAATATCGACGGTGGACGCCATCCGCATCGTCATCGCGAACGCGGAGAAAGCATTGAAGCAAAAGAGAAGGGGTAATCGCTCCTGACGATAACGGGCGAGACCCTTGAGGAGGTGGAGATGCTAACGGCAGAGACAATAGGCATCGTGGAAACCTGGATGGTTAACGTCAAGTTGCAGCTGGCTCACCACAAGACTGAGGCAGTGCTGGTTAGCAACCGTAAGCAAATCCAGCGTCTCGAGATCAGCGTCGGGGGACAATCCATTCCATCGATGCGCGCGCTGAAGCACCTGGGTGTGATGGTTGATGATCGGTTGAATTACAACTGCCATGTCGACTACGTATGTGAGAAGGCTGCGAGGACAACTAGCGCATTGGCAAGGATAATGCCGAATCACGGAGGGGCAAGAGGCAGCACGAGACGTCTCCTGGCGGGTGTCTCATCCTCAATCCTGAGATATGGCGTACCGGCCTGGGCTGCTGCGCTGAACTCAAAGCGGACCAGGACGAAGTTGACAAGCACTTTTCGCCTAATGGCTGTCCGTGTCGCGAGTGCGCACAGAACGATATCGTCGGAGGCGGTATGCGTAACACCCGGGATGATTCCCATCTGCATCACTCTGGCTGAGAACGTAGAATGCTACCAGCGGAGAAATGAACGTAATGCAAAGAGACTGGTTCGAGCGGACTCGTTGGCTAAGTGGCAGCAAGAGTGGGATTACGCGGAGAAAGGGAGGTGGACCCACCGACTCATCCCAAATGTGTCTACTTGGGTACATAGGAAGCATGGAGAGGTGAACTTTCATCTGACGCAGTTTTTGTCCGGGCATGGATGCTACCTACATCGGTTTGGACACGCTTCGTCACCCCTTTGCCCGGAGTGTGTGAACGTGCAAGAGACACCGGAACACGTGGTCTTCGAATGCCCCAGATTCGAAGAAATCCGAAGGGATACGCCTGATATAACAGTGGATCGTCGAAGAGATGTGCCGCGACGAGCATATCTGGGACTCTGTCAACAGAATTCTTACGAGTATACTCTCCGAGCTGCAAAGGAAGTGGCGAAGGGACCAACAAAGTAACGACATTGGTTAGAACGCCGCAGTGGAACCACAAAAAGGGACGGTGTAGACTGAGTCCACCGCCGGGGACCAGTTGAGTAGTACGCGATGTAGCGCCGTAGCCAGCGAACCGGACGTCAGGCTCCACCGGAATCGCCGGACCGACCTCGACACTCTACCGGGTAGCTCGTGAGCAGGCTAGATCCACCGTCGAGGATTAGACCGAGTAGACCGCGTCGAATAGCCAGAAGTGGGTCGTTGGGGCGCCAGTGAACCGGAAACTACGCTCTACCCGGAATCGCTGGATAGACCTCAGCATCTGCTGGCTGGCCGTTGAGTAGGCTAGGTCCATCGCCGGGGACTAGACCGAGTAGACGAGGCGGGGAGCTTAATGGCTCACAGAAACGTACATCGGTATCGGGAGTTGTCTGCCGCCGGGGAATTCACGATAGGGCTGATTCGGCGCCGTGAACTACCCGACAGAATAGTGACGACAAGGGGAGCTAATTGGCTCACGAAACAAACACCGGTAACGAGGCGGGGAGCTTAATGGCTCACAGAAACGTACATCGGTATCGGGAGCGGTCTGCCACCGGGGAATTCATGATAGGGCTGATTCGGCGCCGTGGACTACCCGACAGAATAGTGACGAAAAGGGGAGCTAATTGGCTCACGAAACAAACACCGGTAACGAAAGAAATTCCGTTGTCGGGGAACTCTCAATCAGAGTAGGATAAGCGGTAAAGCTGGAAGATTTTAGTAGAGCTAAATGGCTCAAGGGTATTGGTGTCGGGGGAAATTCCTCCATCGGGGAGCTATAGGTCGGAGTAGGATGAGTTCACCGTTGAGCACTATCCAAGCGGATCGTGATAAGGCCGGGAGCTGAATGACTCACGGAAACATGAGCTGAATTGCTCAGGGAATCAGCACCTAAACGGCTCACCACAGGGACAAGAAATGAACAGCGACGTAATGGATGGAGACAAGAAGCAGGAGGGGAACCGTGAGTTAAATCAAAGCTCATAGGTCGTGCCACTCCAAGAACCAAGCGAGGCTCCGAGATAGAGCAGCAAAAAGAGGTGCGACGAAAGCGCAACGAACCACCCCACGAATTAATACGATGACGTAGTTCCGTGGGGAAGAAGGGCGTAAAAAGTAAGGAAAGTTTTTAGTGGTTAGGCACGAACGTGAGTCGTGAGTCCTACACAGTGCTAATACACTACAGGCTAGGCTTTTGAAACTTTTTTAACCTAACTATAAAAAAAGAAAACACACATACATACACACAGACATTTGCCGAACTCGACGAGCTGAATCGAATGGTATATGTCACTCGGCCCTCCGTTAAAAAGTCGGTTTCAAGATAACATAAAATCTCGACGTTTCATGCATTTTAAAGATGTTTGGCATCAAAAATACGAATTCGATTTCAGATATTTCAGAAATTCCCTTTGAAAAAAAAATTTGAATTCCGGCTTATATGGGAATTTAATCTGTGACCGGACGGATTAGTCTATATTTCCGGACCCATATAAGCGATCCGTAATTTTATAGACATCTGTGGGGATACTATAGCTATCATTTGGGACTGAGTTTGTGAAAATCGGCTCAACCATTTCCGGAAAACTGATGTGAGTTCGTCAATTTTGAAAGATGGCCGCTTTTCTCGGGCACTTCCGGAACCGTCTATGGTGGTCAATATAGTCAACGAAAGTTTGGTTGGCCGTCGGTGACCTAGAACAGCAAATTTAAGTTGTTTGAGAGATATTTTAGCGAAATTTTTACCTTTTTTGCTTTCATCGGAGTATCGGTTTGAATCGCAATTTGCTATGTGATCGCACGTCACAACCAGGGCTTGGAAATCGAAGCACTGAATAGAAGCAGGCATAGTTCATTCTCTCAAACACTCACGAGTGTATGCATGCTTACCACTGCTCTCAAAACCACCCATCGTGTGTAGTCTGTATTCTGCTATTTTTTACCTTCGCGAATGTGTATATATGATGAATATATATTCCTTTGAAGCCATCTGCTGTGCAATGCTTCGCAGGCGCTATTGAGCTGTGAAGCAACATCATTCAGAGAATTTTTTTGCCGATAAGAGAGTTCAGTTCTCTCCCATTTTCATGAGATTGCGATGGTCTAGCAGAAAACATCCATCAGATTGTTATTCGCCAGGGGCACATTTCGCAAGCGATTTTATCCCTGATTTTGAACCTGTATGTATAACTTTACTTGGGTAATACCGGGTAACTTTAGGTCGCTGATTACAAATGAAGTCTCAATTGTTATAGTTGTAGTAGGGGAGGAATGAGATAGGACTTAAAGTATACTTTTTCTGGCGATTCAGAGTGCTAGGATGTACAGTCAATTTCAGGGCAGGAAATATTCGAACCGAACCTATGTTCGAATACTTTCAAAGCACGAAGCTTTGCGTTATTGGTTCGTATACACAAGCTTCGCATCACAATCGCTTACCATCGTAATTGCGGACATTTGGGCGATACTTTTGCATGCTCTTCGGCGAGGACAAATGAAGCTTCTTGTTCATTTCATTGATGTTCGGAAAGATATGTAAAAGCTTTTGCGTAGTTTTCGACGAACACGAGCTAAGCTCTTGGTTCGTGTGATCGATATTTTTGAAACATTTACATGGAGCTTCGAAACGATATTCGCGAACACAGAAAATAAGATTACCTCGAAGTATTTCAGAATCACGAACATCGAAAGATTATATCAATTTAGCATCGCGAGGGCCATCGTTAACATGTTCGCCGGACGATATTAGTTTTCTTTATTCAAATACCTACCTACTAGCTATGCAAAAAAAGTATATTCTAGACAGAGGCCTTGTATTAAGAATGGAATAGGTGAAAAATAATTGTGACAATGTGTAGCTTATGAATGCTGGGGTTAACTGAAAAGTGACGTAACAAGTTTATTTAAGATACCCTACTGATATATTACCAGTAGGGATAAAATCAAGATTTCGCTACAGGGCGGGGATAAATTTTCAAATGAAATAAATTAGGGCTAGAAAATGAAGTTAAATGCAATGTACACAACGTATTGAGTGGCTCGCTTATCTTAGTCATGTTCCTATAGTCACCTACCAGTTATGTCAGTTTCTTGAGGATAAAGATATCGATATCCATTCAAAGGAAAAAATCGATTATCAGTTAAATAAATAACGTCATGATGTGTATGATTAATCCTAGAAATAAATAGGGAATGTCAATAAACTCGACCATTCCCGATTCATATTTGGCAGTTCTGGTCGTTTTGTAAATCTTGTTTTCGACTAACAGTAAAACCATTTTGATTCAGAAGTATGTTTTAGAAGGGCGCATGTTTTTTCGTGCACTTATTTAAAAAAAACGCATTGAATCCATCTACCAGTGTGATGAGACATTTTTGCCTTTCTCATATAGAAAGGTTATGCAATCACTCTGAAAAACGTTAACCCAATCCCGGCCCGGAGGGCCGAGTGTCATATCCCATTCGACTCAGTTCGTCGAGATCGGAAAAAGTCTGTATGTGTGTGTGTATGTATGTATGTGTGTGTGTGTGCATGTGTGTGTATGTGTGTGTGTATGTGTGTGTGTATGTATGGCACATTTTTGCCTTTCTCATATAGAAAGGTTATGCAATCACTCTGAAAAACGTCAACCTAATCCTGGCCAAATTTTTTTTCGACTCTCATAAGGTTTCTGGATTTTAACAGGGGCGTAGTTGATTGTTTACGGAGAGGGGTTACACCCCCCCCCCCCCCTCTACTGTTCACTTCCCTCCTTTAAAAATCTCCTTAAATCACCCCTCAGACCACCACCCCATCCAGCCCTCATACCCCTCCCTTTCAACCCCATCATCTTTAAACCACCACTATATCACAAAGCATACCAATTTAAGCTCGGGAGTCGTTCGTTCATGGGACTTTCGCCCTCCTCACATACCCACCCCCGCATGACAAAATGAGTTAGCAAGCAGATAACATTGATCTAATGCTGATTAGGCTAATGGAGTATTATATTTTTTTATTTCAAGTGTTTCACCGTCAACTCAAGTTCGTGGCTGGCATGCCATTGTGTATAAGTGCAAAGTGTACTAAGAATGTAATGGACATTTCCACAATTATGTTGAACATAAAAAGCCTCCGTGCCATAGTTTAGAGAAATGAGAAAGGCACAATTGCACCGCTAGGTGGATTAAAACAGGTTTTTATAACTGTTTTCGAATATTATATCGGTTGAGAACTTTTAGAACATGATATTTCGAGAAATTTTGAAAGTGAAATTCAATCAGTTGTAAAGTTATAGAAAATAGCCTTTTAAAATGAACGGACAATTGAATTATTACTAATACTTTATGAATACATTATCTAAGTTCTTTATTCAATGCAATATGTATGCAAAAAGTTAAAAACTGGATTTCCCTTGAGAACTGGGCCAAAAAATCGAAAAAAATGTGTTGGCGATCCGAGAACTAGAACAGAAATTGTAACTTTTGGACCTCTGAAGTGCATGCGTACAAAATGCTATAGTCTAATGTTTGTTTTCATTCATTTCATTTAATAATTTTCAGTTGAGCAATTCTGTCGTAAACTGCATTGTGGAGCGAGGGTCATAACTTCCTAAATTTAAGTGTTCCCATTAATTTAGTACACTCTCTTTAACATAAACTACTCTAACGAATGAACGAATGGGAGTAGGTTCGATAAATTTTGAAAGAAGCCGTTAAATCAACCACTTAAGGGATTACACCACCGCAAAATTAAAAAAAAAATCGAAATTGATCTTGATTGATTTTATTATTCCATATCAACATTTGAATAGGGCTAATAAGATTTGTGAACAAACTTTTGTTTTGCTGATTTCTCTTATGTGGTTTTTGTTTGAGGCGAAACTGAGTCAGTTCCTAACCCCAACTGCTGTCAAAATGTATGAACTGACAGCGGTTGGGGTTAGAACCTGACTCAGTTTCAGGTTCAAGCGAAGTCGCCATTAATTTGTTATCATTTCAACACAGAAAACATTTGAAATCGATTCTACCAAGGGCAAAGATGTTGATTCATGTGTATTTTTCATAAAATTCAACTCTGTAGCGGAAAAATGAGCGAAATAAGTTTGTTTACAAAAGTCTCATTAGCCCTTTTGAAGAATTACTATTGTATTGATCTAAAATATGGGTCTTCAATATAATATATCAAAATATGGAATGCGGCAAAAAGCGAATAATAATGGAAAGACAGTATTCGAAAAAGTTCGAGTTTAGAACGACTTTCATTCTACTTGGAGTTATTTATTTCGCTTCTCATTTTCCGAGATTTCCCTTACATAAAGCATTTCGGCTATAACTGAGTCAAAAAAAATACAGGGGGCCCTAAGTATTTCTTTCATTTATTTTTTATTAGTAAAAGTCAAATAAGGAAAGATTACATCATAGAGAAGATAAACCAAATTTTGTCCTTTTCAGAATTGTTTTTGGATTTCCAACAAAAAAAAAATCACTAGAACATTGTAAGTTTTTTGCGTTTCTCCATCAGTAATTAGTTAACAAATACAATACAAACAATTTGGAATATCCTTTTCATTATTTATAACAAAACACATGTACAGGAGTCAGGAAATAAATTTCATAAAAGTGGAACATGTAATAAGTTTAACACTTCATTTATTAAGTGAACAGATTCTGTCGAAAATGTTTGAAAATAAATATTTTGTCTCTTGTGATTAGGTAATCAACCAATAAACTTATAAAACAATATTATAAAAATCATTTGGAAGCTTTCCTCTTGGTTTGGTACAGGTGCCTGGAATGCAACATTATAATTCAACTAATGACAATAATAATGGATTCAAGTATGTAGGTACTAGGTTAATAAATTCATTTGGTAAAATTAAAAATAACGTTTAACACACAAATCATCGCATATTATTGAGTGAATATGACTAGCCGATTTAGGAATGTTGCGCAAGAACGTTAGAAATCGCAACAAGTTGAAAACAAAGGCCAATGGACTACGCCTAACTACCCCTCAGTGGATGCAAATAACTGAAGTTCGCCGTCTAACTGAACTCAGACGTCAGCTGTGAGATTCCATCCGAAAATTGTTCTTTTTAGGAAGAATTTGTTTTAGATAGGTAGATTATTAAGAGAGGGGTAATGGTTTTAGCGTTAAAAAACACTATTTGCGATTTTTTTTTAGAAATTTGGGCGAAGAGAATTGATCAAAACTTTTGTACATTATATTGTATCATTTCATCCAAAAGAGTCATTTCACAAAAAAAATAAATTTCACGCTGAAACCCTTACCCCCTTAAACATACTTTATACATCTTCACCTAAACTCCTTGGCAGGGAAAATATACTCCGATTGAAGAAGAAAAGACGAGTTTGCAATCAAAGTAGCTAGTAAACATAATTGTATCCCGAAAAAAAGAATTTGAATTTCACTACCAATACGCTCATTCAAACTCGTGGCTCATAAATTGGTAAGGTATGCGACGCACCTAATCCCTAAATCCTAAATTATAATCTTAAAATAATCCATTTTATTTATACTCAAAATAAGATTTACAGTTTATGCTTTTAAGACAGATAGTCACGTAGCGAACATGTTCGCGGTGGCCTCATGATGCTGATGCTTGAAGCGATATAAAACTTCGATGTTCGCGATTCTCAAATAAACGAGGTATTCGCTTTATATGTGTTCACCGAATATCGCTTCGAAACTCTGTGGAAATGTTCCAAAAACGCAAAAACCACGAGCCACGAGCTTACCTCGTGTTCGACGATGTGTGCTTCTAAGGTTAATGTGAACTTTTTCGAACATTGTAAAGAGCGAACTAGATGCGAAGCTCGCTTCGTCCGAGCAGAGATAAGTTTTACCCCTAAATGTTCGCAGCGATTGTGTCAAACTCATCGATTGCATGTGGTATGCTTGAGAAGGTGCTTCGTGAAGCTTCGAACAGCAATCAATTCATTTTTCGAACTTTTCCTGCCCTGGTCAATTTACATATTTTAATGCAACATTTATGCAATATGTTCATTAATTTTAACTATTTCAAATTGAGTAAGTGACCGTGGATCTCCGAGAGCGTTTTAAAAACAAAATTGTGTCATGGTGTACATTATAACGGAGCACTATCTATTGAACCAATCGGACGGTTGACGGTGATATTGAAAATGTAACTTTTTTCAAGAGCATACAATTCACCAATGAATTTCAATCTATCAAACCCCGAATTTCCCACTTTAACTAATAAGCTTTGGTAAGCAATCTTTAGGTTAGATATATTTTATTCGATTAATAACCAAAATCATTTAATAAATTTCAGTGGGCGCTGGATCATTAGGCCGAAAGTCGTTCGGCCGAATGCCATTAGGCTGAAGTGGTCACTAGGCCGAAATGTACCATTCATAAATTACGTAACGCAAAAATTGCCCAGATTTGACTCCCCCATGTAACAAATTGTCACAAATTTATCCATCCCCCTTCCCATATTATGCAACAAATTTCCAGAAAGAATTTTTTTTTCTTCGGTGAAAACATGTTACGTAACGATCTAGCTACGTAATTTATGAATGACCCCAAAGCCATTTGGCCGAACTATTCATTAGGCCGAATGGACCTTTAGGCCGAATGGGCATTTAGGCCGAAAGGGCAATTACACCGAATGGGTCATTAGGCCGAATTGGGTCATTATACCGAACTGGAAACATTCTATGAAAGGTGATTTTAAAGATCTTTTTACGATTTTTTTAACTTAGAATAATAATGTTTGGAATATTTACGACACATTTCTCATTGCATATTTGCCGCTGTAATGGAATAAATAAACAACAGTGACGCCTAATGTGACTACGCCACATCGCTTCATGTCAAGTGCTGTCCGACATCGCTCCGCCCCGTCGGATTTAAGCTATGTTTGAGTAATCCGGGCAAACGAGTAGATCACAGGTTTACTTGCGAGAGGCCGCCGCTTCCGACGGCGGGTCGACGGCCACCTCGTCCAGCGGATTCTCGAATGGCATTCGGCCAAATGACATTCGGCTTTATAACCCATTCAGCCTAATGGCGTTCGGTTTTGCAGCATTCGGCCTAACGGCTTTCGGCCTAATGGCCCGACACCTTTTAGTGTTATTACAGTGCAAAACTGAAACTTTGACAATTTTAGAATTAAACTGGATCCAGTTTGAAACTGAAACAATGAACTTACACACCAAAAAATTTGAATTTTATCGTTGACGTAATTGCAAGCAAAACAGAATTTAACAAACCGTAATTCACGAAATGACGAAATATAACCGTGCTCCGTTTAATTTTACATTGAACATATACATTACATTCACAATGACATAAAATTACATTTACTGCCATTCAGAACAAACGCTATATGTGGAGTAAAATTACGAGATTCAACGTCGTGTAAAATTAAAATCAAACTTAATAGTGAGTCATTTTTGATGCTCGTATATGTCAGAATCAGGAGACGTATATTTACATGATTTTTTCTAGGGCATGTTCAGCAGCGTTTTAAATTATTTACGAGTTTCATTGTAGAACTGAAACTGAAACAATCACATCCCCAGCAGAGCGTTTTGTTTTATAATTTCGAACAGCTTTGTTTTAAAATTTAAAAAGATGGGTGGGTAATGTCTGCGACATAACCGGAGAGATGTAGAATACATAAGGAACACGTTCTTCAAATATGTTGATACTCATTGGAATTTTCGGACAAAAGGTGATTTGGGCGAGGAATATTTCAAATTATTCTTTACAAAAATGATGGTGGTCCTGAAAAGGTACCAGTTTTGTTGGCGTTGTTGGCCTTGGTGAGGGAGATGGCTAACGATGAAATTAATTGTTAGCATGAGGAAGTCGCGTAGTACTGGCCAATGGAAGAACAGATAATAATTGATTCCTGAAAATCAATTTTTCTTTATTCATGTAAATTATACATACTTACAAATCTAACAGAAGATTCCTGATCATATTTCTGAATCATTAGTGCGAACATTGTGTAATTTGGTTAAGTACAATGAAAGTTACAAACTTTCCAAACTCGACCTTCTGTTCCTTCAGAAATATTGAAATGGGGTGTCTATATTAAACCGTTAGTCGTGGTCACAATAAAAAAAGATGGGTGGGTAATGTCTGTCACATAACCAGAGCGTCGTGATTTCAATTCGAGACGTTAATTTAAATCTAATAATATTCAACAGAATCACGTTTGAATGGGAAATTTTCAAATAATTCTCTATGGTAATAATGGTGGTTCTGAAAAGAACCTTTGGTATCGGCGTTGGTGTTGATGGTGATGCGCTGGATCGTTGGATATTTTTGGCATGATAGTTACGTGCCTAGCGAACTGTTTTGTAGCCTCGAACAAAACGACAAGACTGGCTTCTTCGGGTACCATTACGGCTGAACTTTATAAACTTAGCTCGACTTTGAAATCCTGCACAATCTCACGAATCAGACACTAGTAGAGCCATTTTGTTTGCTACTAGCACGGAGCTGCACAAAAAAATCATATGCAGTTAGTTCACGGGGGCTGCCAAAAAGCTTGAATAGAAGCATGCGACTTCAACGTTTCTCTTAAACACATGCAACAACACATTCGTTTTGGTAATACTGATAATAACAGTAGAAAGGAATGGAAAAGCAGTGCACGAAACGAGCGAGAGGATAATTTAATTTTTTTTTCCATGTGCAAGCTACTTCTTTCCACACAACGTATTATGTTGCTTGTTGAAAATTTGCTACACACCTTAAAATGAAAGTTTCAGTTTAACTCTCGCTAGAACACAATTGATTGGTCCTGAAAAGAACCGTTGCTTTTATTGTAATTTACGCCCACTCCCACAAACCGACCAAGTAGGCATCACTGGCTTCATTACGGCTGAGTTTTGTAAGCGTAGCTCGACTTTGAAGTAATACACAACCTTACGAACCAGACGCTGGAATGTTAGCCAGCGGATTAGTTGCTCCGTTGCCCTTTAGTTGGGGCGAAATACTAGTATGGCGATAGTTCCTGATCGGTAGTTGGTTGCGATGGGCCACCAGTAGCTGGGGCACTTTTGCGGACCGTAATCATCGCCAACTGCTTTCCTCCGGTGGACTGGCTGCTTGCTAGTGCTTGAACGAATACGAATGATGAGAAAAACCAACCGACCAATATTCATATATGAAAACACGAGAAAGCACTACTATCGCTCTCCCGCTCGTTTTCGTGCCATTCCTGTGCCTTTCCTTTCCGTTCGGCTACCAATACTAGCATAACCAAAACGAATATTCTGTCTTTCCATCGCCTTCAATCTAGTGGCCAGTGCTAGCAAACTTGCATGTTCAGTTTTTCAATAACAACATTCCAACAATATTTTCAAAGAATGTTGCAGATTTGAAAAGAAGGAAGGAGAAGATTTTCGCAAATTTAAATTCTTTTGTCTTATTTGTTAGCGCTGATAAAGGCTATTTAGTTTTCTTCTAGCATGGAGCTGCACAAACAAATCGATTTATGCAGTTAATCAACGGAGGCTGCCAAAAAGTTCGAATAAAAGCATGCGACTAGTGTACTTTGCACGTTCTATATTTTATCAATACTAGAGAGGATCAATAAAATAATTCAAATTGTAATAGCGACATGCAATTGTGGCAACACTGGCCAAGAGATTGTGGGGGAACACGCACATTCGTTTTAGTTATGATGGTAGTAGCAGCAGAAAGGAATGGAAAAGCAGTGCACGAAAACGAGCGAGAGAGGATAATTTAAATTCTCTTTCTTTCTTTCCACACATCATATTTCTTATATAGCTTTCTGAAAATTATTTGTTATGCACCATAAAATGTAAATTTCAGTTTAACTCTTATTACAACACAATTAATTGGTCCTGTAAAGAACCGTTTATTGTTTTATTGCGGGAGCATAATTCAGACGCACTCCCCGCGGACACGGTGAGCCCGTTTAACTCTTATTAGAACACAGATTAGTTTCTCTGTTGCCCTTTAGTTGGGGCGAAATTCTTGCAGGGCGACAGTTCCTGATCGGGTTGCGATGAGTCACCAGTAGCTGGGGCACTTTTTCCGCCGTCGTCATCGCCAACTGCTTTCCTTCGGTGGACTGGCTGCTTGCTAGTGCTTGAACGAATACGAATGATGAGAAAAACCGACCGACAGATATTTATATAATCGCGCTAATATGCACTACTATCGCTTTCTCGCTCGTTCTCGTGCCGTGCATGAGCCTTTCCTTTCCGTCCGGCTTGTAATGGCCTAACCAAAGGAATATGCCGTCTTTCCCCCACCAACTGCTCTCGTCAAGCAACCCAATGCGAATAATCATAAAACAAACATGTAGTGGACCTATATATAAACTTTTCATTATTTTATTGCTCGGTTGGTCCACGATTTTGACGGCTCTGTGCGGAATGGGCTGAAAAATTTCACTTTTCCGAGTCGTTTTCGAAAGATTTTTCAAAACACATTTTTTTGTTATTAGTGCATGTTATACATACTTCAAATTTTAATACAGCATAGAGGAACATATTTGCAACAAATTGGCCTAAAAATCAAATCATTCTGTTTAGTATGATAAAAGTTATTAACGTTCAAAATCTGACGCGGCGCCGCAGCCGATATTTTGAAACGGGACCCCTATATTGAAACCTTAAATGTATTCTACATTAAAACTGCTGTGCGACGCCGTTCTATTTGTTGTTGATTTTAAAACACGTTAAAATTGTGTTTTAAGTACAGTATTAAGCACAGATACGTAGACCCGATGGACTGAGGAAAAACAAATTTGAATCCTACTGGAACGCTTAAGACATGGCGAGACACGAAGCGTATACCAGTTTTAAAGTTCGCAACAAAACTATTTGAGATAATAAATCAAAGCACTCTGCTGGAGATTTGATTGTTTTCGTTCCACTTGCACTTTCCGTTGTACTCGGGGATAGGGTTCGTCGCGGTGCGGATGTGGGCGGTAAATGGATTGTCCGCACCGCGATCGCAAAAAAATTATGAAACCGCACCGCTTACCGCAATTTATATACCGCACCGCACCGCGCGGTAATGCGGTAAATGCGGTAAAATTTTTATATTTTTAAAAATAATGTTGAAAAATTGTACAAACCATATATAATAAAATGTTATTCTTATTCACACGAAATTCAACTTTAAGAGACTCAGAATGTAATGTTTATGAAAAAAATCAACTTTTGTATTTTCTATTAATAAAATTCCGTACATTTTAAGGCAAACATTATACATTCAAGAACGTTCTACTGCAGTAATAGGAAAACTTTTATTTTAGCAACCCTTCAGTTAATTGAAAAATATGGAATGAAAATGTAATAAGAAATGAAGTTGCATATTTTTTTCTTTAAATTTTCATATTTTCAATGTTTTTGACATATGAAAATGAAACGGATGATTTTCGCATTTACGTAGCAAAAACCACCTTTCATTCTTTAAGGAATCTCACCAAAAAAATAAAGTCGAAATACCGGTACTTCTATATAGTAGCGCATATATTCCAATACAGTGAAATAAAAACATATTGTATTTCATCAATAAGAACGACGCCATATTTGACGAAAAAAATGCTCTATATATTACATCTAAGCAGGAGTCCGGTCTCAACCGGTACAGAATTATTGAACATTAGAAAAACTGCAAAAAATGTATGGTTGTTAAAAATAGGGGGTTTTACGGACAAAATATCCCAAAACACTAACTTCCGCATTCTTCAAGAAACAGATGTATTCTCATTCAAAAACTAAGATTGCTCCCTTTAAAAATGTATGAAGTGTAATTTTCTAAAGGCTAGTTCGAAAGTTCTAGCATTTAATGTATTTTTCTATAATATTTTCCCAAAGAGCCAATGGCAAAAACTTCAATTGAAGTGAACCGGAGTCAAACTATGTGGTATTTGGCAAAAAACTTCATAAAAGCTACAAAAACGTCTTAACTGAAAAATATTAGGACTTAATTTGGTAGAAAATTATAGTAAATTTGAATGGAAGTACGCAAAAAAAGTTATGTAGCATACTTTTTGAGAAAGAGTCCAATAAAATTGACTGCAGAAAATTCACATTGAATTTACACAGCAATCAAAGAAGATAGAAATACGATGTTGATGAACGAATGATAGAATAATCATCCTAATTTGGATCCCTCCTTATTTTGGACGCTTTCATACATTTGTATCCTTTACTGCCAATTACTCCAAATTCGTTTGGTTTGATGAAGAGGGTTGTGTTTAAGTCCTAGCATAATTAGTTCATCTCTAATTCCATTAAATTAGTCAAAATTCACAGTTGAAAAATTGATATCGAAAACGATTCATAATTCATCCATAATCGGAAGAAGTGATGCACTTTTAAATAGGATACAAGAGTGCAAATTTATTGTTTTAAATTATCTAATCATTTTGTCTCTATTGGGTTCTTGAATTTTATGTATTTGAAATGGTTAGTTTGTGAAGTTTTACTTAGAAGTATAAAATAACTAGTCCAAAATATGTCGTAAAAATAACAGCGCCAAAATATTTCGGACACAGCTAGATTTTCTTTCGTTATAGCAGTCTGTTTATCCATTTAGAATAATCAAAATTATTACTTTATCAATTTTTTTTGGGGTGCGGTTGCGGTTAAACCGCGCGGTAAAAGCTCTTTCCCGCACCGCATCTGCGGGAAAAAATGTCTCACCGTCGCGGTGCGGTGCGGCAAATACCGCGCGGTTGCGGTAATTACCGCAACCGCGACGAACCCTACTCGGGGATACCATTATGACAGATTTATCTGGTACAGTCAGTGTTGGGGGCCATGCTCTAATTACGTAAGGCTTTTTTAGAACTTTTCAACCTCCCCCTCCCCCCTGATAAGAGTTCGTAAGATTTTGGTAAACTCCCACTCCTCCCTACGTAAGATCTTATCGTGATTTTCGTAAATAAAAAAGCATATATAAAGCATTCAACTGTAATCATCAGCAGTAATTTTATTAGCATCCTAATTTTGCCCAGTAGAAATTTCAGAATAACTGCTGGGAGATATTCAGAAACTCCGATTTGGTCCACATGGTCTGTTTCGCTATATTCGGAAATAGTTCCTTGTGATGTAAAACCTCTTCTGGTAAGAATTTATTCTGAGTTCAAACTGTGACGCTTATCGTACGCGTAGCTCCGACATAGCCATCTATAACTTTGCGCAGTGGCGATATCGTAACCATAGCCATCTACGAATTTTCTTGAAGTCAAATACAGTTCACACTCTGGAAATATTCGGTCTACCAGATCTTTGACAATCGCATGACATTACATTTTCCGGATACCTTGCGTAAGCGAAAATTTGAAAAAAGGATGTTGGCCTAATAACACGGTATCAACACTTCCTAGCTTGTAAGGCATATTGTGACTCCAGTTCCTGAACAGAATAATATACCATCAATGGTCAAGAAATTCTTGTAACTGCTCCAACACCATCGACAATTAAGTTGCTCCTCACGCTGCCAACAATCAACAAAATTCCATAACTAATTTAGAAATCATATCCTGCCGGAAAATACTTTAATTAGAGGTCCGCCCTTCCTTGACCATGAAGTACAATATTTGCTCGTTTTGTGCAATATACATGTTCATGGCAGAAATAAGAAATAGTACCCTTTTCTTATGAAAATAATATTTTTCTTATTGATTTCATTTTTCATAGGGGCCGTACACAAATGACGTAGCTTTTTTTCGGTGATTCTTTACTCCTCCCTCCCCCCTCGTAGCATTTGGTCACAAAATTCTAACCTCCCCCTCGTAAATAACGCAGCATTTACCTACCCCCTCCCCCTCGTCCCATGCAAAGCGCCCGGGTGATGAAAAAAAATTACATGTTTTTCAATTATTTTATATACACGTCCTTTCAAAATGTATGACGACTTTTATCAACATTTTCATTATAACAGCAAATTGCGTGCAAAATAAGCCCATTTCATCACAAATATAGTGTTGATAGTTTTGTTTTCAATTTTATATGTCAAGGGGAGCATGAAGAGAAGTTCTCTCAGTTCACAATCCTGCAGCTGCCAATAGTTCTAAGAAGCATACGTTCATCTAAATTACTAAATTTTGTTTGGTTGAATCCGAAGTGAAAATTTAATTCAGCTTCCAAACGAAGTCTACTGGTTAGCAACATTAGCTAACTAATGTAGCAAGTTAAATCTGCATACAAAATCTTTCCGTATTTTTGCGAACTTGTAATTCCGCGAATCGTAAAATTTACCTTATGAAAAACCGCATCAAAAATAACTTGTTTGAATTTAAATTCATTTCTCTTGGGAATGGAAGATCATTAAATTGTTTTCTCTAAACAATGGGTTTTAAACTTAATGCTACGTCGCACAACTTCTAACCCTACCCTCCCCCTCGTCACACTTCGTCACAAATTTGGTATATCCTCCCTACCCTCCAAAATGCTACGTCTTTTGTGCATGGCCCCATACTTGTTTTATGATATTACGTAAGAAAGGACAAACCCTCCCTCCCCCTTAGATAAGCATTCGTATGATATTTTGAAACTCCCCCTTCCCCTATATTCCCTTACGTAATTAGTGTATAACCCCTTGTTTGCAATTTCTAGACAAAATGACAAACCTTCATTAAGGACGTGGCCGGCGTCGGTATTGATCAGCATGCAGGGATCAATATAGATTATACAATGTGGCTCATCATGTTATTCCCAAGCATGTTGTTCCAATGAACATTTTGCAACCAAATTTGGTTCTGGCCAATAACGGAGTAGCAACTACGGGTGATCTCTTATGCTTATGCTTAAAATGACAAACCTTTCATTATGCCAGATTTTAAAAATTGAGTTAGATTTTCCCAAATTTAACAAAAAACCGATTGATGCATGTTCTATGAAGACTAAAATGTATGTCAAATTATTTACTTTTGGCTTTACTACCAAGAATCTTTATAGATTAGCTTCGAAACTTTTGGAAAACAAATCAAAACTGAAACTTCTCTAACATAACTCAATCTCTCCGCCCACCAAATCTAAAAAAGCTGAATCCCTCTGGTACAAAGACTCGCCATCTCTAACGTTTGTTTACCATTTATCTAACAGTGTTATTTCAATCGACAATTCAACTATCTAGGATTGAATCGTATAGCCATTAAAACCTTTCTAGATTCTCAAGCTCTTTGTATGCACGAACTCTCTCAACGTACAAAATAATTCATTTATTCAACTTAAAAATAAATTAAATAATTTTTTTTTGAAAAGAATCCTATGAATTTGTTTTTTCGTGGATATATAAGCATAATTTTAGCTATATTTTACATATTTTTCTGCGCATCTGGTTCAAATGCTAGAACAGATTATGTTACACAATGAATGTTTACAGTGACCCGTTTTTATCAGCCCCCTGGTGTACGTTATAGGGAAATTGACAAAATCGGTACATATTTTTTCTTTCTTTTTAATAGCTCAAAGCTGTTAAAATATTTTTTCTTTAGTCCCTAAACATCATTATCCCTTCTTATTATTTAGTAGAATTTCCTAAAGGGAGTTTCCCTGCGCAAGATTTAAAAAAAATGTTTTTGTTTTTGCATATTTTGTATATTTATGATAAAAAAAGTGCTCGACAGGATTTATTCGGATTTGACTTGGTTCGTCTGCTAAAGTCCATCAAACGCCTTTTCATTAGGCTGACAAAGTCGGGAGAATATTGGGGAGTGATAAAATTGGGTTTTCATTGGTAATTCATATAACGCATTACATATTTTCTCTAAATAATATAAACTTATTATTTGAAAAAAAAATCTCGCCGATCCGTATGGGAACCCGGGGCTATTCGGACTTACCTAATCAAATCGTCCTTTTAGGTGGATAGATGTGTTTATCGGTCAAAGGTTCTAACTGTTAGTTTGAAACCTCAGCTACATTTCGGAGCCATAAAAATTGATTTGTACCACTCCATGGCAGAAGAATGTGTTAAATATATATATATATATATATATATATATATATATATATATATATATATATATATATATATATATATATATATATGTATATATATATATATATATATATATATATATATATATATATATATATATATATATATATATATATATATATATATATATATATATATATATATATATATATATATATATATATATATAATATATATATATATATATATATATATAATATTATATATATATATATATATATATATATATATATATATATATATATATATATATATATATATATATATATATATATATATATATATATATATATATATATATATATATATTATATATATATATATATATATATATATATATATATATATATATATATATATATATATATATATATATATATATATATATATATATATATATATATATTATATATATATATATATATATATATATATATATATATATATATATATATATATATATATATATATATATATATATATATATATATATATATATATATATATATATATATATATATATATATATATATATATATATATATATATATATATATATATATATATATATATATATATATATATATATATATATATATATATATATATATATATATATATATATATATATATATATATATATATATATATATATATATATATATATATATATATATATATATATATATATATATATATATATATATATATATATATATATATATATATATATATATATATATATATATATATATATATATATATATATATATATATATATAGGGTGTTTGGTTCATGGTTAAGAATCTCTCGGGGGGTGATAGACTGCCATATTTGGAGAAAAAAATTGTTCTACACATACCATCAAATCTCAATCGTTACAGAGTTATTGAACTTTTTGTGTAAAAAACTTATTTGTCTTAAAATGCCTCTAACTTTAAAAGTATACTTTGTATTTTAAATGTTTTAGTTGCATTCGAAAGGTGAGAAAATTTCGCATTGAGTGATGCCCTCACATGTTTCAGCTAATGAGTTTAAGTAGCATTTACAAAGTAATTTATTGAAATTAAACAATTTTTGAACGATTTTTCGTTCATTTCTTGAGAATCCTAATAGTTAACCTCATCATTTTAATAATTCAGATTGTTAGTCTTGATGAGCTGCTTAATTCGTTCTTTGACATGATACACTTACCTTTTCTTATTTTCATGATTTTGGGTTATTCAACTTGGATATTTTTATTTCATTTTCACTAGCACCAGCTCTAATTGAAAAATTATGGCACTTATTGTACTTTTTTCTTTTTATTCGAAAGCCAGGAAAATTTTACAGTGAAAAATGTATTAATACCTTTCAGTTAAGTGAATTTAGTATTCTTTTAAAAGTAAATTAGTTTAAAGTTAGTGCTATTATTAGCATTTTCGTTAATTTTCTTAAAATAGTAAATAATAAACTTCACCATTATTATCATGGAAATAATGCATCTCAGCAAGTTCTACAGATCTTTTTTTTGACTCCATTCAATTATCTCTTTTGGTTTCGACGCAAAATCGTTTTTTATCACATCGTTTCATATGCAAAAATATCGATTTCGAACCCACTACATTTGTGGCGAGCTCATGCTGTGTTAACTATTAAATAGCAGCAAAATGAAAAGAGATATAGACAAAGTGTCAAATAAAAAGTTATAGAGAACATTAAGGGGCATCAAATGAACAATAGTAACGATAAATTTTGTTGATAAATAATAAGAATAATTAAAAAACTCCAAAAAACACAAATTTTGAGTTATTTCGTTAGTAAAAAATCATTTAGTACACTTAACTAAAAGATATTTGTACATACACTGATAGGACATTTTCTCAGCTTTCCAATGAAATCTTACAAATAACGATATAAGGCATATTTTTTAGATTAGAGTCTTTTAAGCACTTGCAAGTCGGTAACAGGAAAAGTATAGTAATGAAATTACAAAGAAATGGGAAGAGATAGAAATATGACGTCCAAGAACAAATTATGAATCGACCTAAAACCCAACTTTTGGATAATGGATATTGCTATAATCATACTTCAATATTTCGAGAAAATTAGCAAAAAAACTCCTCAAAAGCACTAACTTTTAACTACTTTACAGCTAAAAGAAAATTAAAACTAATTACTTAAAAGATATGAGAACACCATTCAATAGGAAATTTTCTCACCTTTCGAATGGAACTGAAATATTTAAAATACAAAGTATACTTTTAAAGTTAGAGGCATTTTAAGACAAATAAGTTTATTACACAAAAAGTTCAATAACTCTGTAACGGTTGAGATTTGATGGTATCTGTAGAACAATTTTTTTCTTTTTTATATATATATATATATACAGCAGATTACTTCATACATAACACGATTCAATTTGCTTTCGGACCAGCAGGCTGGTTTTCGGACTGGTCAGGGAGTAAAAACAGCGCTATTGAGAGTATATGACGATATTGCGGTTGCAGTCGACAATAGGAGCAAGGCGGTTTTAGTTCTGTTGGACTTTTCTAAGGCATTCGACACCATCTCACATAAACGTCTATGCTATAAGCTCAGCGCACGGTTTGGTTTCAATCTGGCGGCTGTTACATTGGTCGGGTCATATTTGAGTGGAAGATTTCAAAACGTGATTTGTGGAGGAAAAGAGTCAAGCAGCATTCGTGTAACCTCTGGTGTACCGCAGGGATCTGTTCTTGGACCAATACTGTTCTCTCTTTACATTGATGATTTGCCGAACGTCCTGAGACACTGTAGAGTGCAAATGTTCGCGGACGACGTTCAGCTAATCTGCATGAAGTCTGGATTGTCAACACCTGAACTGGTAGAACTGCTGAATGAGGATTTGAACGCTGTGGTTTCCTGGGCTTCCGATAATTATCTTTGTATTAACAACATGAAAACTAAAGCCATGGTATTCGGAAGGAACGCTAACATGAGGGCTGTCGATTCGGCGGTTGTCATAGAGGATACTCGTATTGAATGGACCAACCATGCCAACAATCTAGGACTGATTTTTCAAACAGATTTGAATTGGGACAAAACGATAGCTGCACAATGTGGAAAAACTTATGCCTGTTTACGCACCTTAAAGGCGAGTGCGGCTGACCTGCCTAGTCGAACAAAGTTACAACTCTTCAAGTCCCTCGTATATCCTCACTTTTTATTCGGCGATGTCATCCACATGAGTATGAGTGCGACACTTTCATCAAAACTTGAAATAGCTCTTAACAGCTGTGTACGATTTGTGTATAAA